>NC_134816.1:22767658-22770158 GCF_046742065.1 Oratosquilla oratoria | reverse complement strand
GAGAGGTGTGTGTGTGTGTGTGTGTGTGTGTGTGTGTGTGTGTGTGTGTGTGTGTGTGTGTGTGTGTGTGTGTGTGTGTGTGTGCGTTTTTACAATTTTTATTTACCTCTTGTATATAAATAGCAACGCTCGTGGGTTATCGTCTCCTACTCCAAATCATCTAGTGTGTGTGATTCACCATTGTCTTTGATCACGTGTTGGACTCATGATCGACAGCTATTTCCCTCCCGGAAAAGAGCTCAGAGCTCATATATGACCGATCTATAGGTACTACTGTGACTTTACACGCACACACACCCAACACCCCGCCCACGAGAGTTAGAGTAACGACTAGCAGCGCAGTGATACTGAAATTATTTAATCCCTGGGCGGGATTCGAACCCGGACCGACGTAGTGACAGCCGAGAACCCTACCACCGCGCCGCCACTACACGTGTGTGTGTGTGTGTGTGTGTGTGTGTGTGTGTGTGTGTGTGTGTGTGTGTGTGTGTGCGCGTGTTTCCCGGAGAGCCTTGAATCAATTGTCAAAAACTCTTCTCCAAGACAACGCCCCATGACAACTGACCACGCGGAAGCCAGACAAAAACCTTTTCCAATTTTAAACCTAATACAGAGCCACCCTTATCCGATTTTATTCTGGCTATAAACAGTCGATTTCATAAACATCTGGAGGGTGGCCACGGGTCCTAATTAGACCTCTAGCGATCGGGACCCTCCGTAGGACCCATGGGAACCCTTCGTAGGACACATGGGGACCCTCCGTAGGACACATGGTAACCCTCCGTAGAACACATGGGGATCACCGTAGGACACATGGAGACACTTCGTAGGACATATGGGAACCCTCCATAGGACACATAGGGATCCCCAGTAGAACACATGGGGGATCCCCGGTAGGACACACGAGAACCCCCGTAAGACACATGGGGATCCCCCGTAGGACATATGGGGACTCTCAATACGCCACATGGGGATCCCCAGTAGGACACATGAGGACTCTCCGTAGGACACATGGGGACTCTCCGTAGGACACATTGAGACCCTCCGTAGGACACATCGGGACCCTCAATAGAACACATCGGGATCCCCCGTAGGACACATGAGGACTCTCCGTAGGACACATGGGGAACCTCAATAGCGCACGTGAGGACTCTCCGTAGGACACATGGGGACCCTCCGTAGGACACATGGGGACCCTCCGTAGAACACATGAGGACTCTCCGTATGACGCATGGGTATCCCCAGTAGGGCACATGAGGACTCTCTGTAGGACACATGGGGACCCTAATAGGACACATGGGGATCCCTCGTAGGACACATGGGGACCCTCAATAGGACACATGAGGACCCTCAATAGGACACATCGGGATCCCCCGTTAAACTCTCACAGCTTCTCCTCAACCATTTTCAACCAAAACAGATCTCACCAAAAGCGTTACCGCAATTGAGTTTTTGAGGTCCAAAACATCAAGGGGGGAGGAGGAGGGGGAGAGGGGGAGGGGGGTCCAAAGTTCCCGCAATTTCCTGGAATTGGTCCCCAAGTCGGGAACAAAACTACGCAGTCTTCAAAGTCGACCGAGAGAGCAAAACAACTCAATGTACTCGACCCACGACGGGAGATGTAAAAAGCCGCTTAACGACACAATTACACGTGGGTAACGATACGATTACCAAGCATTTACGAAATTAGAAATAAAAAAATGGTTAATACCATAACATTCTCACTCTTCCCTCACTCTCTTCCTCGAAAACGTAAAAACATATTTAGAAGATAAAAATATCTAATCACATAACATTTCCACTTTTCTTTCTCTCTCTCTCTCTTTCGAAAACGTAAAAACAAATGTAGAAAAAATCTTCAATCCTGTTACATTCCTATTAGTCTCTCTCTATCCCTCCCTCTCATTCTCTCTCTCTCTCTCTCCCCCTCTCTGTCTCGAACAAATGTAGAAAAAAACCCTCAATCCTGTAACATTCCCATTCTTCTTTCTCTATTCCTCCCTCTCATCCTCTCTCTCCTTCTCTCTCTATCCCTCCCTCTCATTCTCTCTCTCTCTCTCTCTCTCACACATAAAAATAAATCCTTAGTCCCATTACATTCCCACTTTTCTCTCTCCCTCCCTTCCTCTCTTTGTTTCGAAAACGTAAATCCAAAAAATCATTGCTAAGACATTCCCTCACTTTCTTGCTACGTTTCCAGACTACCGATCCTCTCTTGCTGCCGTCAGACGATTTTATTCAGCTGCCGAAGGCCCCCTTCATGTCGTAAAGGGTTAACCACAATTCGAGGAGAATAATATAAGATTTAATCTCGATGCTACAAGCGATTCTTTTCTGCTGGAAAGGAGAGAGGAACAGCAAGGTTAATCGACGTTTCTGGAAGGAGGAAGAAAAAGAGGATCAGATGAAAAAATAAGTGGAAGAAAAAGAAGAAGCAATTGAAGAGGAAGAAAAAGAAAAAGTAGATGAAGGAGATGAAGAAGATGAAGAAGAAAAAGCA
>NC_134816.1:22757658-22762658 GCF_046742065.1 Oratosquilla oratoria | reverse complement strand
ATCACACCACACAGACATGTACACAAACAAACACGAACACAAAACAAACACACGCCTACTTTCCACTCTCAATTCGAGTTGGCCTGAATTAGCAAACAAATACCAGTCAAGCATAAGTAGCCGGTGTCACACGCGAAGTGGCACGCAAATACCATTTAGAGCCAAGACGGGTTCACGGCTTTATCTGTCGCCAGCCAGGTCACTGACGTCCGTGACTCTCCTAAATTCGCCCTATATTTCCATCTACGTCAGAGGTCGTCTTCGGAGTCGATAGGTAGTGGTTTGTTGCCATCACATAGTGAGGGACATTGTCCTTGAGAGAAGGATAGAAACAAACTCCAATTCTCTCTGGATTTGTTCATTGCAATTACAATGCGAGTGTAGGCTACCCAAGCCGCTGTCTTGACGGTTGTACATAAGAAGGGCATATGTCACATTTAGGTGCACTGTACAGAAATTATTTCATGAAATATAATTTTAACTACACCAAATATTACTACAAACAGTTATATAAATCTATATATTGATATGAGAGATGTAAAACTTTTAATCACTATACGTTTCCATAACTACTAGTTCGAATGGGTGACATTAATTAATACAGGAAATTAATGGTGCACGTACATTATAGAAAACTAATTCTTTAAGGCGTGACCTTGCTACAGATGGAAAAGGAGGTTGGGGGGTACTGGGGAGTGGACTAGTGGTGATATGGTGATGCGTTGAGGGACGAAGGATCGCGGGCAACCACATAAAGATCCTTTCCTCCATCTGAAACCGCTGTTATCGCCGTCGACATCTCCGCGTCGCAACCGCATATACGCGCCGCTCTACACGTCATTGACGTCGCGCATCACACCTGCGCGCAACCTCCGCTACGACACCTACAGAAACACCTCGCTACACCTTCCCTAGACTCTACGTTACACCTGTTGTAGCCGTGCCCAGGGTTGCCACGATACCCTTTTTACAGTATACCTATACACAACTCTATGCCCTACATCTTACATAGCTCCAGACCCCGTGCACTATAACACGTCTACACCACCGTGCTTATGCAGCGCTCTTGACGGAAAGTCTGGACGAATCATGGTTTTCGAAGACAGTGAGGTCCTATTTACCAGAGCTGGGCATGATTCAAGTTTAGCGATTATCGGAAAAACAAGGATGACGTCGACCTGGATTGATCGTAAATAGCTTTAAATTTTCGGCAGTCCGATTCGAAAATCCGAATCCGATTAATCGGACAATCTGACTTCCGAATCGGACCGCCCACCTCTGCTATTTACCCCGTAACGCCATAGGTCTACTATGTCACTGTGTTTATGGAGTGCTGTTGACATAAAAACTAATTATGGTCTTCAAAGACAGTGAGACCCTATTTGAGGGTCTCCGCCTTTCAGATGAATAAAATCGTCTGAACTTCGTTTGAAATACACCACTAAGATGATGATGCTGATCAATGGATCTTGTTTATTGCAGTAAAGAAAACGCGTCTACGCATTACAAAACACGGCACACTCATACGTCACCTTGACTGTATAGCTTAAAGAACACACACATACACACACACTACAAATACATCCCACTTTTAGAGTACAAGTCAGCATATTAATACAGCACATCATCAGCATAATAAACACAAACTACTTCATCAAGATGACAAACATACCCCACAAAAAAGCTGCTAACATGCAACACCATATTATTCCGTATATCAAGCCAACACACTTTGCACAGTACTTTCACACTATGGTACACACGAATGCTGATGTCATACCACTGAGCAACATGCACGCGCATGTCAAAGCAATTAGTCGGGTGTCTGAACACGACAGAAACTTCTCTGAAACATTCAATTACTTTCTTCTCAGACACAAACGCCAAGATCACGTCACAAGTCTCCCACAGTATCACTATACTTATTCACAATCACACCGCATCACGTAACGCAATGCTTTCAGCATATGCTGTATACAGTATCATTCATACAGGCACCCTGATCTGGATGAATTATTTATCAATTTTTGAACTAGACAATGCGAGTTAAACTTTTCGAGAAAATAAATTTTAGAAAAAGGAGGAATAACCTTAAGAGTTATGGTTAACGAGATTTGAGATTATATTAACTTCTGGTTCATAAAATCCATTCAGTACGTCACAATGGCTAAGCTGAGTCATTTCAGACATTGTAGCCCAAACAGGAGAGAGAGAGAGAGAGAGAGAGAGAGAGATAAAGAGAGAGAGAGATAAAGAGAAAGTGTGTGTGTGTGTGTGTATTTACCTGGTTGTATTATACGGGAAGAGAGCTATGCTCGTAGAGACCCGTCTTTGTATCTTTCAGCATCTAGTTTCTTCTTAAATTCTTGTGTAGTTTTTGCACACACACAGTTGCCTCATCCAATTTGTTCCAGATATCTACCACTCTGTGTGTCAAACTATTCTTTTTTCAGATCCGTGTGTGTGTGTGTGTGTGTGTGTGTGTGTGTGTGTGTGTGTGTGTGTGTGTGCGCGCGCGCGCGCCAGCGGTGTATAAACGCGATGGCCTTCTGATCACTACTATCATCTCTCTGCCAGCCCATACCCCAAAAAAATTACTTACTAATATGATGGATATCATTCTATTACAATTATTGACTTTTCTATTATCAATATCATTGGGATATTATCTATTCAACAACGCCATATTATATGTCTGTATAAGTATGTATGTATGCAGGTATGCATGCACATATGTATGTATACTATAGTCAGCGCAACGAGAAGTGACCGCTAAGGCGGGGTTAGGAGATTTCCCGGTGTTGCCACATCTCCACAGATAACACGGCGCGCACGGCTCACACTGAATGCAGTGTGAGGGGGGCGGGGCCAGAGAATAAATGTAGGGCAACGTCGCTCTCCCTTGCTCATATGCCATGTCTGACTCGAGGAAACGAAACCTTTGTATAGAAAACATAGCTTTGATTTTTACCTCAGTGGTGGTGTGTGACAAAAAATTGGAATATAATTATATGTGGCAACATTATAAAAATATAAAATAAAATTATAGAATAAAATAAAATTATAAAATAATCATATGTGGCAACACAGGGGAACTCCCAGTGCTCCGCCCTAACGGCCATTTCTCAATGCAACGAGTATAGTTGCTTATGACAGTACGTCAGTGACCGATGACGATAGTGCACCGGTGAAGTGTGATGGTTTTAGTGAGGCTGGGGTACTGATGCTGAGGTCTCTGGCATTTAAGCATGCATGTACATATATACATATATATATATATATATATATATATGTATTAACTAACACCAAACAACTTTATTCAGCTAAGGAATATCCCATCATTCACCAACAAATTAATAAACATTTTGAGGGACGTCTTCTGTAATCATCATTCATGTCGCCAGACGATTTCATTCAGCTAAGGGTTAGCTCATCACTACAAACGTTTATTATTATTCCACATGGCGAGACCAAGGTCCCAAGCGTTCTTGTGAAGGGTGCATTTCTCTCCCAATTAGTCTCCCCACTGGGCAGACTAGGCTTTATATAGAAGTGTACTTAGACTCGGCGACCCCACTTATAAGGGGGAAAGTACTTTTGATATACAAATAAACAACAACCGCCTTTTGCGTGCGCTGGTGACGTAATTTGAAACGTGCTGGTCTCGTATTCGCTTAGTTGTGGGTTCGAGTCCCGCACTCCTCTCCTATTCCCAGCAGTAAATTAATTACCTGCCCCAACAGTCCCCATAGGGCATAATGGGGCAAACGTGACGGCTCCGGCCGCAGCTATTCAGCGCCTTCCGGCGTAGGCTCCCCCACCACCATTACCACTATTACTCCAAGTCTGAGGAGAATTCCCTTCACTATCCACGCGGTATTAAACATGGCCTTTGCAAGCCCCAAGATGGATTGCTTTGCACGTTCCGATACCATGGTCTTATTACTGTCATGCAATAGATTTATAGGCTACGAGCGTGTTCACACACGATAACAAAAAAAAATCACGAAAATAACATCGAAGACTCTGTAGTAAGCGAATTGGTCAAATTGCACAGTTAATCTTCACGCCTTCCGTGACAGGTGGTCCTGTTTCTTTTATTTACTGTTGTCGTCAGACTATTTCATTCACGTCAGCCTTCAGTTGTTGGACTCCCTCTCTCTCCTTTCAAATATATAAAATCTCCAAACGTCAGTCAGAATAATTACAAAACATACAGGCCTCTCTTAGATAATTAAAAATGCTCTTCAGTGATTTTGTTCCATCGGCTATTTTGTGTGCACTTCAGGGGTCAATAATTTATCCCTGTAATTAGTAAATGTGCGCAGATATTTGTTTATGTAAATTCAGTCTTTGTCTGCAAAGTATGTGCAACGCCCATGAGTCATCAACTGCGTCATTATTTTATAAAATATTTTAATGTACATTTCAAATAACTTGCGTTCAACTATGCGTTTAAGTTCGTTACTTAAAAAACTAATCTTAAAAACCTGTAGTCAGTTCATAATTTTTTCTATGCGTATTGGTTGTACAATAAAAATCCCAAGCAGAATTTCTTCGCTTTCTACATCAGCAGTCTTTGTTGTCACGGCTAGGTAGTGAAGCGCTTCCTAGAATCTTACAAGGCCTAAAGGTGCTACATTACAGCAAAGGGAAACACTAAGGTTATGAATTTTGGGGGTTTACATAATCCCTTCATTGCAATTATACTCTTTATTGAGTCTATTCTGGCTAACATCAGTTGACTATTCAGCTATGGGCAGGATCATGACCCAATGCTGAACAACACTCAATATTTTGTTGGATCACTTTAGTTCAATACATATATTACCCAAGTTCTTTTTATACGTATTATATCCCTCGATTTATAATTTTTTTTTTTTACTTGTTCATTTCGTGACAAACCCCACTGGGGGAGCCAACGGAAGCGTGCTGGTCTCGCATTTGCCTGTTCATGGGTTCGAGTTTCGGATTTCTCCCCGATTTCCAGCAGTGAACAT
>NC_134816.1:22690158-22755158 GCF_046742065.1 Oratosquilla oratoria | reverse complement strand
TTTGATTCCCTGACGCTCGTCAAATCATAAACAGAAGCCGACACGACATACTTATTGTGCAAAATACGTTGAAATGCATGACAGAATGACCTTTCCCCTTTAAAACCACAATGAACTGAAAGTATAAAAAACAAGCAAGTATATAAATAAATATAGAAATGACTAAATATATACGTAAATAAAAATAAATACAAAGAGAAGCATACAAGACGAGCAAACAAAATAACCGACTGGCAGTCATGACGTCATGTCGCTTCAGTGTTGATCCAAATTAATATTCAAATTTTGAAATGAATTGCATTCTATCGCATCTACGGGTACATTCCATTCATCAACTCTGCTGTTGACAAGATTATGTCTACCTTGTTTCTAGATTAAACCTACACCTGACAGCTTGAGGCAATTATTTCTCATCATTTTAGTGTTTATTGTGTTAATCAGGTACACCTTATATTTTTAATTTGCAACAGGGGAATCATATTTGAATGTAACGTGAATACTTGTAACATTATACACATTATTTCATAATGTTTTGTCCCGTTTCACTTTGCTTCGTTCAAAGCTAAGAATGGAATGACTTAGCATTTAGGGGTTTTATTTTGACTAACGAAATATATTTTTATTCATAGCTGGGAGAAAGCTTCTTTATTCATGGAGACACTGCGGGAATATCCGTTGGTCGTATTTGGAAATTTGAATCCAAGATTGCCATGTATAGTAACCCCCCCGAAAACCTGACTTTAATCCCCCTTCTCCCCTCCCCGCCCACACCCCCAATAACCCCCCCTCTCCTGACCCCCCCCCCACATCACTGACCTGGGGGACCTTGTGTTCTTCCCACGCGATTGACCTCTCAGCCCTCCTACACATACATCTTGAGGTAAACGCGTAATTTCATCTCCGTCTTCCTTCCTCCTACTTCTCCCCATCCTCTTCCTTTTGCTCCTCCTCTTCTTCCTCGTGTTCCTCCTAGTCCTCCTCATTCCTCCTTTGGGATGCTCTTGGGAACAACTGGTATTTTTCCAGAAAATATACAAAGTAGTTGTGTTGAATAGTGTAGATAATTAATTTCCCCATTGACGTTGTTAAATTCACACAACGATTATAATAATAATAATAATAATAATAATAATAATAATAATAATAATAATAATAATAATAATAATAATAATAATAATAATAATAATAATAATAATAATAATAACAACAATTTATCCCATCATCCAATTTAAATTTTCAATCAAAATTTCCCCACCCAACTTCATTTGTACGCCTGACCATCTCACCGTCACTACCTTGGCTCCTCCCCCAGCTCACCTGCTCACTACCCGCCATACCCCTCCCCCTCCCCCGCCGCCTCCCGCACCTCGAGTCACGCTTCGCCTGCACTAAAGGCGGGACGATTTACCCTCATCGACTCCTTTTTCCTCCTACAATCGTTTCTCATTTACCCAGTCCTCAGCCTCGCCTTTAACCTGTTTAAATTTTGCTTCGCTTACTATTTTCTACATCTATCCACTATCATAAGATTTTATTCAGAAGGTGACCATTTCGTATACAAACTCGCTTCTACTTGAACTACACTAACTCTACAACTACGCCAATAAATCGATTTTAGCGATTTTAATCAGTGTTCAAACTATTCCACAAGAGATTAGAAATAGTATTTCATAAATAAGGGATACATAAGAAGACAGGTTGGGACACATGATCTACGCCAATATCACGACTTTCCTTTTTTTCGAACTTTAGCGTTGCTCTGGGTTCGAATTTAACACAGATTTCCACTTGCCCAAAAGTTGGAATCATTATTTCCTCCCAAAAGTACACAGCATAGCCCACAGTTGTAATTTGCGGTTTATCTGGCAGCAGTGTGTGCGTGTTTACAGAAAAGAGTACGTAAGCAGTCTGCAAATGAACAAAGTAATTTGTTCGTTTCACATGTATACGTCAACACGAGCGCGACTCTGCCACATCTCCCATACTTATGAGAAGATGGACAACAAGGAAATTTTCACAAAGTACATCTCAAACTCCGTTTTTTTAATCTTCACCTGGATATCAACTTATTCTCCTGCATCTTGAATGCTCAAATTCAATTCAAATTCCATAACAAAAAAGTTTCTTTCATCACTCACATGGTGAAAAATAGTTTTTCCTCCCACAAGTCCTACGAAATCTAAATATAATTAGTCTCGAGCACACCTCTCTCATCCTCTCCTCAAGTTGTTGCCACCTCCTGATCATTTTTTTTATAAGGGGTGAGGGGGTCAATTGCACCACGTTGCCCATGAGGAGTGGTACTAAATGCCAAGGAAAAACAGCTAATATATCCATACATATGCATGTACTCTACATAAACGCGTTCACAAACACGCACACAAATCTCACGAAAAGATCTATCACTGATGCGCACCACCACACACTACGGGAAATAAGATATAAAAGACAATTTAAACAAACTTGCAAACATATATCAACAGACTATGTGTATACGAGTAGAACCACACCCACCAAGGCAGCCACCACACAAAGCTTTCGATCATCCCCATAAGTATAAACGAGAAGAGGAGGAAGCAGCAGAAAAAACCTGAAGGAAGAGAAAAATAAATAAACAAAGAAAACGGGACTGATCGTTGGAAGGAAAGCGTACGTGGTCCCAAGAAAGAAAAGTCTGCGCCATAAAGAGGCGGAAGAGGCACTACAAAGGGGCACCATAAACATGGCCACAAGTGCCACGGATATGGTGTTCGAGCTCACAAAAAAGGAAAACACAAGTGCCACGCAGATGGCAGGAGGAAAAGGAAGAGAAGGATGAATGCTAGGAAGAGAAGGGCAGGAAGAGCACGAAGATGAGAACATGGAGAACGAAGGGGTGGGTTAAGGGAAGGTAAGGTTGTATGCGAGGGAAAATACTGATAATGAATGAAGTTCGGCCTTAAGAGGGAAAGAGGCTAACGAAAGGGGGAGAGCAAGGTGTCAAGAAGAAATTGTGTGAAAAAAAGTCAAACAAGGCTGGGAAGAGTACCACCGGGGCCAGGGCAACAGCAGCGCATAAACAAAGAGTGTCAGTCGACGTCAGGAAAGGCAAGCGGGTGGGGTGTCTTGAGGAAGGTGGGGAGGAAGAGGTGGGCGAACAAGGGTGCCAAGATTGCGGGAGAGGTATGTCAAAATTAGAAGAAGTTTGCCAGAGTGACAGAAAGGTGCCAAAGGCAAGAGAAGAGTAGAAGTAGGGAAAGACGGATGCCAAGTCTAGGAGGAGGGCGTTTCTAATAGAAAAAAAAATTGTGCCAAAGTTGGACGAGGAAGGCCAAAAGAGTGTCAGATGGAAATCACGTTGCCAAGGAGGCAAGGAATTAGAATGACACAATGGAAACAAAGTGACACGTGTTGGGCAACTATTGTGAACAGATGCATTTCAAATCGAATAGAGAAAATCTTCATAAACACATCCTGTACATTTCTGAAACCTCAATATATATATTCATATATATGCCAGACGATTTAATTCATTTTAGAAGTGTGTGGGATAAAGGAAGGGGGCACCCGCTGTACAAAAGCTGTTAAAAGATTTATTGTACTAAGCTGATGATCAATTGCTTGTGCTGAACGTAGTGGTGGATTCCCGGGTGGTGGGAAAGGTGGAGGTGGGCAGTGCTGCAGCACTCGCTGAGAGGACAAGGTGGAGAAGGAATGTGGATCGATGTGAAACGGCGAACGTCACACACGACGTAGGAGCCGGGAAGTTCCGCATGAACTTCCCGGCACAGACATTTCGGAGGTTTGGACTACCCCCCCCCCAAAAAAAAAAAATAATAATAATAATAATATTAATAAAAATAAATAAATAAAATAAACAAAGAGAAAAATAAATAAAAATAACTAAATAATAAACTAAATAAATAAAGTGTTATTTACGATTTGTTTGTAGTCTAGCTACCAACAATTTTATTCAGTCGAAGGAACGGCCAGTTCCCTGAGCAGTCGAAAGGTATACTGATTTTCAATCCACATCTGCTGTTCTACTGTATGTTGAACTTAAACCAATTAAAATATTCTAAGTATCTTAGCCTTGATGTCCCCAAGGTCCACCTCCAAGTTAATCTGATATCAACTTTCCAATCTTCTTCGATTTATCGTTTTTAAGAAAATACATCTTAAGAGGCATATTTCTCCCCACGTAGTGGAAAGTGAGAAACCCATGGTAAAGCAAAGCCCTGTCAATTGTGGCAAGCAGTTTTTTTTTTTTTTTTTTTGGGAGGGGCCGACGATGGGTCGCCTCCTCGCCTGGCCAGGACTGTCTATAAACAACGTAGCAAGCTAGAAGCGTGTCCCGGGACTCGAACTCATGACCAGCTCCTCATGAATTTAAGACGTTACCTAATGGACTAGCGCGGCCGAGACTACAATAGCAAGCCATCTGACGTCTGTTACTTTCTACCGACAGTTGGGTCAACTACCGAATTGCGGACAATCTTCAATGCACTGATGAGTCAACAACGGCGACATACGATGTCCATGGGGCAAAGATAGAACATTCATCGTATTGACGGTTATTCCAACATTCAACTGAAGCGCTGGTTGGTGTGTAGAGGACTAAAAAGTAACGACAACGCCGACAAGCCACTTCAGCTAACCCCACTGATTGTACGAGAAGCCACACCCAATATTTCTGAGCTATTGAAGAAGTATCACTGCTTACGGAACATCAAGAGAAGGTCGTGGAAACAACTACTATGAACCGTGACGTTAAAAATGAGTTAGGTGCGTTTGTGATTTTCCACGGCAGCCCCCTCCCCCGTCAAAAAAATACACTAACATTTCAAAAATCGCTACTGACGTTACTATTAATCTGCGATGCTTATTTATGGGGTTCAAAATACTAAGAGCGATAGGGGCTATCCAATGATATAGATAAGAACTGCATCTATGAGACTGGCAAACAACTTGATATTTACTGATTTTCCTTAAAAATAGGCTAGTGCGAAATTTTTGTAGACAACTGCAGACAACAGATTTTTATGCTTTACCTTCTCCCAGCATCGTCACCACTGTCTTGCTAGTCTGCATCCCAGCCCCAACCAAAAAACACTAAATACCTGAAAATCGCTACTGACGTTACTATCAATATACGGTACTTAATCATGGGGTTCACAATACTCAGAATGATAGGAGCTATCCGATGGTATAGATAATAATTGCATCTGTGAGATTGTCATTCTTTCCTCATGCCTACTCAATGTGGACACTTACCTCAGCATTCAACCAACATATACTGTAGATCTGCATGAGGCACAGTGTGGACCCGGCATTTGTGGTTCTGTAGTTGCCAATGAATGAATAAACCAACTGATTTTGAATTGGACAACATCGTACTATTTCAGTGCTTGGTGGACTAACCTGTTTGAGAAGCCAGGATTGGATGTGAGCATTAGTAGGCCTAGATTCACCTACAAAATGTTTGCTGTACATTTGTGTATATTTTTTCACGTTCTCGGTGGTAAAATCCTCCCTTCCCACACGCTTGAACCCATCGTTGACATTTTCAAGTTCCACCATTCATATGCAGTCTATCCTCATATTGAGAGTCACTACGACATAATCCATAGCAGCAGTGTTTTGTGGATAACTTTTTGAAACGTTCAATGAAGTCGAACCCCGTGAAAATAACCGATGAATATATTTTCAAAAGAAAATGAGGCGTACATTCGTTTGTCCGCAAGGTATTTTCCCGTGCAATAACATGTGACGTCATAGCAATGTTTGTTTCTATTTTTAGGAAATGTGCGGATCGTTATTGTTTAAATACATATCAACGGTACTATGGATTTTCAAAGACTGCCGGTATTGTATTTGTAAACGAATCTACTTCTGGTCTTCCTGGGGCTTGGCCCTTCCACAACCTTCACACTAGACATATTCTCGTCAGCAGTAGCGAGTTCGTTAGAGCAGAAACGACTTCAGTTACAATCTTTTGTTCTTCTATTTACCAAATATCATATAACCCTTGCGTCAAATACTGAGAAACTGAATGACGAATTAAGAGAGGCTACTTGACACATTGTTGAAAATTTCTTAGAAAAGAGTACAGTACTGTAAAGGAAGTTTTCTTATAGGTATACAAATTCAAAACAGTTGACGAAACTGAGTAGTGTGAAGCTGCCTTTAGACTTAGAGGAAACAGCTGTCCTTTATGGAGAATTCCTCGTCTCAGTGTATGACGTCATCTACCCACAATCCCACCCAACCTCCAGAACAGACGATGCACTCCTGCTCAGTGTTTGGAGTACAGTCGGAGACAAGAGTATCACTAAAACTTCAAGAGATAAGAGACAAGTTTCTTGGAAAAGCGAGAATCTTTGTTTCTAAGTATCTCATGTTTCAGAATACTTTTTCTAATTCCTAAAACGGTACTTTTGCATATTTGACTTTATTGCCTTGTTACAATATACTTCTGCGTCGAAATTTTACATAAAATGTAATTAATTTGAAGTTTCTTTTCTTATGATACAAATCTCTGTCATTTTTTAGGGGGGAGGGGGTGCAGTTTGAAGAAAATAATCGAAAAGAAAATTTCAGTCATAACACCACCAGATTAGGGCTATCGATATCAGATATGCGTACGGTGTTGTTATGGTTTTGGTAAACGTGTTAGTAGTCCGCGTGTGTATTATAAATCACAAAAATTGTGACAACGTTTACGTCGTAAAATTACTACAATTTACCAACGTTGGTGTTAAGCTTTCCCCATCTATACAACCTTACGAATACGTAGCACTAACCACGCCCTATGTTTATCTTTTGATAACCTGATAAGAGGGGTAACACGAATAGGCCTAAAAGAGATAAAAAAATAACAACGACAACAATCATCGGTATCTACACTCATCCCAAACGACTACCACCAACCCCACAAGCATTACCGTGAACAACACCACAAACATCACCACCAATACCAACAAGACACGGAATAGTGGCAAAGAAATGTGAAACAAAACACATCAAAACATTTTCACCTTGCCTGCACTCAGTCACGCACATATTAACATATGCATACTTTTAAGCTGATGCAATTTCTCTTATAGGAATAAATTTTATTGGAAAGAAATATGTGCAGAATCACGATGCCTACGTTCAGCAACGAAAATAGTTTATTTACGCGGTTAATTCTTTCGCTGGATCGGGATGGATAACCGGAAGAAGAATACAAATCAATAGCGGTGAAGGCAGGAAGAAGGTCGAGTAGCTTTAGTTTACTCCAGTACACAGAAAAATTATCATATATATATATATATTATATATATATATATATATATATTTATATATATATATATATATATATATATATATATATATATATATATATATATGTGGAAATAAACCTCTTCACTTCCAGTGCCGTGTCAGTGATGAGCGAAATGCACTTAGATACACTATAACTAAAGTCTGAGACAAGCACTATCCACTCCGACACAATGGGAATGCTACGGAGACAAATAAAATGTCCCAACAATTACCAGAATAAAAGTAAAAGTGACATCTGGCGCAGAAGGTGTATCAGTGTTATTTACTACCGTTCCAGTAATCTTTTTAAGGTTGAACTTTCCATGCAAATGTGGATTTCTTAATTTGAATTTCCTCCTTTGTCCGCCGGGAGGGGAGTGGTTGAAGATGCTAAAACAAACAAGTAAAGTCAATACAAAGGTCTGCAAAACACTTGGTTCCGTTTAAGCAGGATTTCTAATATATGCGTGAGCATTAAGATAAGGCCCAACTTCATTAGACCAAGTGGGCAGGTAAATAACGGTCACAGCGTCATGACGTCACAAGGCTCCGCCCAGCATCTGGTCCGTGCTCGCGCATGCGTGGTGAGGCAACGACTTGTGCATAAAGCATTGCGCCCGGGAGGTACAGGAGCACATCACCTCCTGTACTGGAATGTGACCTGACCTTTACTCTGTTCTTTTAACCTTTTGGGATGGGTGTTAACGACGGAACCAACAAGCAGCACCTCGTCCTCGGAGGGAGACGAGGGAATAGAATACAGTGGACAGGGGAGAGTGAGAAATGGAGAAGAATGAGAGATACGGGACGTGTGTATGGGGAAGGAGAGAGGGCAGCGAGTCAGTGGAAGGTTGAGTGAGTTTTCTTTGGTGTTCTTGGCAAATTGCTATCATTCACACAAGGCAAGTCACGCGGCGACTGTCTTGACAGGTCAAAGGACGGAACAACAATACCACGCGAGGAGGTCGGCAGGAAAAGGTGCTGAGGTTGAATAAGGAGGAATAACGGGGGTTGAGCCTAAGAAACTGATAACCGAGTAAGAATATTTACGGAGGTCAGGTGAGGGGTGCAATAGGTCGAGTTGAGAGGAGCTCAAGATGAAACTCCTTACTTATTCTCTCCTGTCTGACCCCAGAATATTCTATTCAGACCAAGCCAAGGTCTGTGTTCACGAATTGATTTACACTGCATTAAAACCGATACAAGGAAGACAGCTGTGAACGGGAGAAGGTGGGAGTGGGTGGAGGATATCGAGAGGGTGGATGGAGAAGGAAGCGAAGAACAGGTCTGGGAAACGACAAAGGAGGAGGAGGAGGAGGAAATGGCGGGAGGTTGGCAAGAGAGAGAGAGAGCGAGAAAGGTTTATGGAGAAACATTTAAGCTTATTTCTGAAGGGAACAAGGGAAGACGGTTACGATACCCATTGGGTGAGACGTACACTTCTCGATCTCCATTAACCTCTTGAGTTGAGTACCGGTACTTGTGTTTTTACTCCAAATCAGGACGATATTACTGCGTGTACTATCCTTTCCAAACCGAGATAGGATTACGTCCTATACTGATCAACCTATCCTGTATACCCACCGACCCAGCAAAACAAAGACTCGGTAGTGCGGTTGGTAGAGTTTCAGACTGTCAGTCCGGGGGTGCCGACGGTACCTGGTTCGAATCCTGCCCGGGGCTGAAATAATTTCAGTTTCGCTGCGCTTCGAGTCGTTACTCCAACTCTCGTGGGCGGGGAGTTGGGTGTGTGTGTGCGTGTAAGGTCATAGCATTACCCATATATCGGCCGTACGAGCTCTGAGCTCTCTTCCGGGAGGGAAATAGCTGTCGATCACGAGTCCAACACGTGATCCAAAGACCAAGGTGAATCACAAAGAGAGAGAGGTGGAAAGAGGTACAAGCGAAGTTTGGAAGGTCGTAAGAGGGAGGGATGAAGGGGGCAGAGGAGGGATGGGAAGAGGACGGGAGGTGGGTAAAGGGACAGAAAGGCACACAGACAGGAGACGGGCGGGATTGGGACGGGAGGAAGGGAGCGTGGGAGGGAAAGGAAAGACTGGGTGAAGAAGAACTAGAACGTTTGATTATTTGGTTGGTGGCGATGCGGAAGGGTTAAAACATTCTGATTGTGTAACTGGATCAAAGGAATTGATATAAAAATGGAGTAAGACAAATCGAAATAAGGAATATGGGTAGATCAGACATAACGGTACAAAGACTGAGGAAATGGAAGGAAGAGGTTAGTAGGAGATAGAAAGAGGATCCTAGAACTATATAAAGCAGGAAGAGGAAAAGAACGAGAGATGGAACCCAGAGGAAGGTGGAGAGGGGAGAAAATAAGAAAGTATCTGGACTATGGAGGAATCATGGGGGGGGGAAGTTGGTGAGAGGGTGTTGGGGGGAGAATAGTGAGATAGGAACACGTGAAGGAGTGTGAGGGAGAGAGAGAGGGGGGGGAGGGCGTAGTTAGAACAAAGGAAAGAAGGAAAGGTACTAATGAGACCGAGGTAGAGCGAGACGAAGTGAAGCGAGAGTCGGTGAGGGTGGAGGGGGTGGGGGTGGGGGAGGCTACAGGCGATGCTAGGCGACGGATCACAGAACGAGAGGGCAGATGGGGGAGGGTTTCGAGAGCTGGAAAGACGAGGGGCAGGACGGGGGCAAGAGGAGGAGGAGGACGGGGGCAAGAGGAGGAGAAGGAGGGGGTAACAGGAAGATGAGGAGGAGGGGGTAAAAGGAAGATGAGGAGGCGGAGGGGTAACAGGAGGACGAGGAGGCGGAAGGTAACAGGAAGATGAGGAGGAGGGGGTAACAGGAAGATGAGGAGGAGGGGGTAAAAGGAAGATGAGGAGGCGGAGGGGTAACAGGAGGACGAGGAGGGGGTAACAGGAAGATGAGGAGGAGGGGGTAACAGGAAGATGAGGAGGAGGGGGTAACAGGAAGATGAGGAGGATCAAACATTGGTAACAGGAAGATGAGATGAGGGGGTGTTTTATTTGACCAAATGAGAAAGGAGGAGGAGGGGTTAAGAGGAGGAGGCGGAAGGGAGTATGAGGAGGAGAGGGTTGAGAAGGAGGCGGAAGGGAGTATGAGGAGGAGGAGGGGGTTGAGAAGGAGACGGAAGGGAGTATGAGGAGGAGGCGGAAGGGAGGAGGAGGAGGAGGAGGAAGGGGTAAGAGGAGGAGAGAGTAAGAGAAGGAGGGGTTATGAGGAGGAGGGGTTATGAGGAGGAGGGGTTATGAGGAGGAGGGGTTATGAGGAGGAGGGGGTACGAGGAGGAAGGGGTATGAGGAGGAGGCGGGTAAGAGGTGGAGGCGGAGGATAAGAGGAGAAGGCGCGGGGTAATAGGACGATGGCTAAGAGGGGTAAAATGCGGTGGGGGTAAGTGGAGGAGGAGGAGGAGGGGGTAAGAGGAGGTGGGATACAAGAGGAGGAGGTGGGGTACAAGAGGAGGAGGTGGGGTACAAGAGGAGGAGGAGGGGGTAAGAAGTAAGAGGAGGAGGTGGGTGGTAAGAGGAGGAGGTGGGTGGTAAGAGGAGGAGGTGGGTGGTAAGAGGAGGAGGTGGGTGGTAAGAGGTAAGAGGAGGAGGCGGGTGGTATGGGGTAAGAGGAGGAGGCGGGTGGGTGGTATGGGGTAAGAGGAGGAGGCGGGTGGGTGGTATGGGGTAAGAGGAGGAGGCGGGTGGGTGGTATGGGGTAAGAGGAGGAGGCGGGTGGGTGGTATGGGGTAAGAGGAGGAGGCGGGTGGGTGGTATGGGGTAAGAGGAGGAGGCGGGTGGTATGGGGTAAGAGGAGGAGGCGGGTGTTAAGAGGTAAGAGGAGGAGGCGGGTGTTAAGAGGTAAGAGGAGGAGGCCGGAGGTAAGAGGAGGCGGGTGGTAAGAGGTAAGAGGAGGCGGGTGGTAAGAGGTAAGAGGAGGAGGCGGGTGTTAAGAGGTAAGAGGAGGAGGCGGGTGGTAAGAGGTAAGAGAAAGAGGTTGGGTGGTAAGAGGTAAGAGGAGGAGGAGGGTGGTAAGAGGTAAGAGGAGGAGGCGGGTGGTAAGAGGTAAGAAGAAAGAGGCGAGTGGTAAGAGGAGGAGGCGGGTGGTAAGAAGAAAGAGGCGAGTGGTAAGAGGTACAAGGAGGAGGCGAGTGGTAAGAGGTAAGAGGAGGAGGCGGGTGGTAAGAGGTAAGAGGAGGAGGCGGGTGGTAAGAGGTAAGAGGAGGAGGCGGGTGGTAAGAGGTAAGAGGAGGAGGCGGGTGGTAAGAGGTAAGAGGAGGAGGCGGCTGGTAAGAGGTAAGAGGAGGAGGCGGGTGGTAAGAGGTAAGAGGAGGAGGCGGGTAAGAGGAGGAGGCGGGTAAGAGGAGGAAGCAGGTAAGAGGTAAGAGGAGGAAGCAGGTAAGAAGTAAGAGGAGGAAGCGGGTAAGAGGTAAGAGGAGGAAGCGGGTAAGAGGTAAGAGGAGGAAGCGGGTAAGAGGAGTTTGAGCAGAGGTTCGGTTTGGGTGGGGAATCGTGTAACGTGGGAACGAGGAGGTGCAACGCACGATCAGGTGGCTCCTGCACAACTGGTTGGAGGGAGTGGTTGGGACACTTGGAGGAGGAGGAGGAGGAGCTACATGGTAACAATTCCGTCGGAAGGAGTTCGGAACGCTCCGAGTTATAATATACAATATACAAAGAAAAGAGAATCACCAAGGTCTTGGATCACGAACCGGACTTGTGATTGACAGCTATTACCCTCCCGGATGAGAGCCTTGAGCTCGTGTGTACATTATATATATATATATATATATATATATATATATATATATATAAATATATATACATACGTATATATATACATACGTATATAGACCGGTGTATGGACAATACATATGACATACACATCCTATCTCTTTGCCCAAAGGAGACAGTAATGGCTTCCAGTGATGGTGGGGTTTTCAAACCCTGATTGGGGTTCGCTCTCGGGGTTCTGGATGACGATGGTCTAGTCACTATTCACTCGACTCTAGTGAATAGTTTTTAGTTTCATCAATAATCTAGTAGGCATATATATAATTCCCACTGCTCTGCTGAGAGAGAGAGAGAGAGAGAGAGAGAGAGAGAGAGAGAGAGAGAGAGAGAGAGAGAGAGAGCTCTAGGAGGCGCTTCCAGATCTGACAAAGGTCGGCACATTTGCCATCTGTGTTAGGGCACCCCAGTGAGTAGATCGAAGTTACTGCCAATAGCTGGGATTCGAACGCAGGAATGTGTTTTCGATAATACATATAACAACAACAATTATAATAATTATTATTATTATTATAATAAACATTGACTGTCACAGCCCAAATATACTGCCTAACAAATCATGTTATCTATTCATCTATTCTATTTGTTCATTTTTGTGTAAGCGCGAATTGATTAAACTGTTCTGTCCATCCGTGATTCTCACTCACCCGAGCCGTCCAAGCAAATGGCAAAGATCACGACTTCGGCCGTAGCCCTAAGCGCCTCTGGGTGTAAGTCCACGTGACGATGAATCATCAAAGTGAATCACCCATTTTCGTGCGATGACTCACAAGATAAAAAAAAAAAAAAACAGCGTGTGAAGATGACGCAAGACAAAGTACAGGCTGGGTGTTGTGCAAATACCACAACCTAACACAAGCTCGATAAGCTTCCGAGAACACCCGAGTAACTCCGTTTTCTTTATCAACCACTTCAGGCGGAATGGCGAAACTTTAAAGCTCATTCTACATGTCGCCAGGCGATTTTATTCAGCTAAGGGACGAAAAAAGGCCAAAGCTTACAATCAACCCCTTCCATACCGGGTGGTACGTTTCCTTTTACTATAACTGTCGTCACATTATTTATATCAATTTCCGTGGGACCCAATGGGTATCAGAGGAGAATAGAAAGATAGGCAGCCTACCTAATCAGTTCAATAACATCGTCTGGCATGAACCAGAATAAAATATATAGAGAGCGTCAAGGATGTTGAAAGATAATGTAAAACTGACCTTTGCAAAAGAGTTGGATAAACTTTGGTGCACATACCTGAAAAAGAAATACAATTATTAATAATTAAAACAATAATAATAATAATATATTAAAGCAAATAATAATAACAGTCTATATCCAAATTCTGCATGAGGGGACGGAGAAGGGGGGAGGTCGCCGATTAAGTGAAGAGGCTTTGCTGTGGGATGTACTGTGTCTTGCTGCATTGCGTTTGACCCTGGGCAGTGTGTGAGATGCAGGTATGACCCGTCATCCATGAGGAGCTGAGATGGGAGGTGGTGGAGGGGGGTGGAAGGGGTGGTGGAGGGGGTGGAAGGGGTGGTGGAGGGGGGTGGAAGGGGTGGTGGAGGGGGGTGGAAGGGGTGGTGGAGGGGGGTGGAAGGGGTGGTGGAGGGGGGTGGAAGGGGTGGTGGAGGGGAGTGGAATGGGTGGGAATAGGTACCTGACTGACTTAGCTACTCCCTTATAAGGAGAGAGAGAGAGAGAGAGAGAGAGAGAGAGAGAGAGAGAGAGAGAGAGAGAGAGAGAGAGAGAGCTCCTGGTAAATAGACAGATACCCAAACTCTCCACTTCAAAAAGAAGGTTGATGATGATGATTGATAACTATTAATTAAATCCAGAATAATACAATAATAAATATATCTACATTAACAAATATATAAATAGATAAGGCCAAAAAAATTATCACAACCGTTCTCTGAACACAAGAAAAAAAAAAAAAAAAAAAAAAAAAAAAAAAAAAAAAAAAAAAACGAAGGACACACGATATACGAAAAACTCATAGTTGTCCTTGAGAACACCAAATGTTATACTGGTGAAAAAAATAAAAATAAAAAATCTTTGTACATTTGGGAACACAGGTTTCTCGACAGTTTTTGTCTAGTCTTAGCATTTGGTAGAAAATAATAATATTAATGATAAAAATAAGAATAATAACAATAACAATAATAATAATAATAAAACCACTTATAAGGGATGTAGTTACTTTTTTTTTAATCATCATTATTATTATTACTATTAACACCATTGTTATGGGAGTAGATAATAATAATAATAATAATAATAATAATAATAATAAATTAATCCTATTTAATCTCAGGCGATTTTTTTCAGCTTGGAGAAAGACCAAAGCCCGTTCAGCCATCTCCCCAAAACTGACTAAAATCACCTGACGCTCACCAGAACAAAATACACAAAGTACGCCACCTCCTTCCGCACCTGTTGGCACTTTCCCTTCCTGGTGAGGCTGTATCGTCCCCTCGAGGGATAGACCGGTCTTGAAGTGGACCATTAAGGGACTACACATACACACCCTGGTGTTCACTCCCTCGTCGTGGGAGGGAGTGGGAGGGAGGGGGGAGTGTTCAAACAATTGAACTAAAATGAACTCGACTCATAAACGTCATCAGTGGGAATTAGCAGAGATAAGATAACGATAAGAATGACAACTGATTGACTGGTGACCCTTGCGCGCGCACACACACACACACACACACTGGCCATAGATCGCGCTTCGAGTCGTTACTCCAACTCTCATGGGCGGGGAGTTGGGTGTGTGCGCGCGTGTAAGGTCACAGCATTACCCATAGATCGGTCATACGAGCTCTGAGCTCACTTCCGGGAGGAAAACTGCTGTCGATCACGAGTCCAACACGTGATCTAAAGACCAAGGTGAATCTCACACACACACACACACACACACTACCCACAGATCGGTCATACATAAGCTCTGAGCTCTCATCCGAGAGGGTAGTAGCTGTCGATCACGAGTCCAACACGTGATCCAAGACAATGGTGAATTACACTGCCTGATGGCGTAGTGGTACCGCGCGCGACAGCTAATTCAATTATCTCGGGTCCAGCCCTGCCCAGGGATGAAAATCATCACTGCAATGCAAGCAGGCACCCCAACTCTGGTGGACAAGGTAGGTAGGTGTAGGTGTGTGTGTGTGTGTGTGTGTGTGTGTGTGTGTGTGTGTGTGTGTGTGTGTGTGTGTGTGTGTGAGGGTGTGTGTGTGTGTGTGTGTGTGTATAAGGTCACAACATTACCCACAGATTGGTCCATTTACGAATGCTCATCCGGCAGGGTAATAATTGTCGATCACGAGTCCAACACGTGATCACAAGCCGTGGTGAATAGAGAAAAGAAAAAATGTTTGTAAGAAAACAGACTCCTTACTCCTGACCACAACAAACAACCAAACAAACAGTCGCAGGTTACACACACATCGTAACGACCAAACAAAAGAACCGTTACGACGGTTAAACGGTCATTTGCTCCCTGTCGAAGACTCCGATCGTTTCTTCTTCATCCTGGCCCTCACATACCTGGTGCTCCATTAACCTTTCTCCTGACTATTCTATTCGCCTTTGTCCACGAAGATAGAAGCAGTGGACAAATGCAGTCTAGCCAGTCCATTTCAAGCTTCCATACCAGAAGGCGCATATATTAATTCATTAATTATCATTCTTATGTCCGCCAGCCGTCTATGTAAGACCCTTTGGGTACCCAAGTGATCATGAGAGACAAATGACAGTAATAATAAAATAAAAATTAAGCGTACGTGTAATTACCTAGTTGTATTTTACGGGAAGGGGAGCTACGCTCGTAGTGCCCCGCCTTTGTATCTCGCAGTGTCTAATTTGCTTTTAAATTCGTGAATGGTTTTTGCACACACTACTGTTTCGTCCAGTTTCTTCCAGGTGTCCACCATTCTACGCGGAAAACTGTTGTTCAGATCTCTTCTCTATCTTTTTTGAGTTTCTTTCCATGTCCTCCTGTTTCTCGTCCCAATTTAGCAAGTCCTCTCCATCGATTATTTCTGTGCCCTTCACGATTCTATACATGGTCATTAAGTCGCCTCTCTTCTTTCTCCAAAGTCGGTAACTCCAATTTAGCCAGTCTCTCTTCATATGACAAGTTTGAAAGTGCTGGAGCGTGTGTGTGTGTGTGTGTTCACTTGGTCTTTTGGATCACGTGTTGGACTCGTGATCGACAGCTATTTCCCTCCTGGAAGAGAGCTCAGAGCTCGTAGGTCCGATCTATGGGTAATGCTATGACCTTGCACATACACACACCCCCAACTCCCCGCCCATGAGAGTCAGAGTAACGACCCGAAGCGCAGCTGTACCGAAATAATTTCGGCCCTGGGCAGGATTCGAACCAAGCACTACGCGCACCACCATGCTAGTAGTACATCGTTCTACCAACTGCGCCACCGAGTGTGTGTGTGTGTGTGTGTGTGTGTGTGTGTGTGTGTGTGTGTGTGTGTGTGTGTGTGTGTGTGTGTGTATGTGTGTGTGATCGCGCGTTTAAATCTTTATAATTTCCCATCCTAAAGAAAGTTCTCAAAACCAAACACTCGAATCTCTTCGTGATGACGTCATAACGCTTCCTGATTTATGATTGGAGGAAATTGAAAACAGGGCGGGGCGGGGGAAGAGTGGGTAGGAGTTTCATATAGCTTACTCTAAAAATAAATTGACAAATGAATATATAAACAAATACATAAACGAATAAAATATAATAAATATATAAAGCAATAATAGCAAATTAACATTGTTCACTTGACCACATTACTCCAATATCGCAATTACAACAGTATATTATTACCAACAATACAACGAATATTCGCGAAAAACACAAAATACGAAGCAAGGAAGAGTGAATTATTACGAAGATCCGCCGCATCAGTCACTAAAAATACTCAGTGATTCAACAATTTTCCATCTATGGTACGTGAAGATAGCAACACATGCAAGAATAGACAACAATTTCTTACGAAAAAATATTTGAATTTATTTCGATTTTATTTAACAATTTTGTCAAGGACGCAACAAGTAAAATAATAATGATAGTGACAATAATAATAATAATAATAATGATAAACTAAAAGGTAGATAATAATCGAACATCAGTAATATATCAAGTGTCGAAAAATATACACTCCCCCTCACTCACACACACACACACACACACACACACACACACAACCAGAAGGAAATATGTAGAGAGAGCCACTATAGCAAGGGGATTGCACTAAAATCCTCAATGACACAAATCCTTCTAAATTAGCCTTTTCAATTCCTCCTGACGATTTGTATAAACTATCTAGACCGCCACCAGTCGATTTTTATCAAAAGGACACCGATTCCCACAACGAAATTTTTTATAATTATGAATAAATATCTACTGAATATTCCCACGGTTCTTTGACCATAGCTAGAGGTAGCTGTGCCATTTAAGAAAATATCTCCCTCCAACTAGATCCCCCTTTTTTTGTAATTTCAAGACTATAAAACCGTCTACTTCCCCAGATTTTTGCGATTATATATATATATATATATATATATATATATATATATATATATATATATATATAGAGAGAGAGAGAGAGAGAGAGAGAGAGAGAGAGAGAGAGAGGAGGGAGGGAGAGGGGTAGGGAGGGAGGGAGGAGAGGAAGGGAGGGAGGGAGGAGAGGAAGGGAGGGAGGGAGGAGAGGAAGGGAGGGAGGAGAGACAGGGCAAACAGAGAGAGGGGGAAGAAAGGGGAGAGAGGACAAAGAGAGAGGGGGAAGAGAGGGGAGAGAAGACAAAGAGAGAGAGAGAGTAGAGAGGAGAGAGAGTAGAGAGGGGAGAGAGAGGGAGAGGGAGAGGGAGAGAGAGAGATGACTCAGTGACAATGTCAAGCTGTACATTTACAACTCATTTATTTCCTGCACCGCTCTTACGACGTCACGACCTTGGCCTTTCTCTCTCTCTCTCTCTCTCTCCTCGTCAACATAACCGTGACCAGCCCACAAGAAGACCACGTGGCCGCCAAACAAAGCGAAGCCTAGCGAAGCAAAGCCAAGCGAAGTGAAGCGAAGCAAAGCCAAGCGAAGTGAAGCGAAGCCAAGCCAAGCCAAGCGAAGCCAAGCAAAGCAAAACAGAGCCAAGCAAAGCGAAGTCAATCGAAACGAAGAAAAGCCAAGCTAAGCAAAGCCAAGCGAAGCCAAGCAAAGTCAATCGAAACTAAGCCAAGTAAAGTCAAACCAAGCCATGCCAAGCAAAGCGAAGGCAAGACATCAAGTGACGTTATTTGACAGTTATTCCTTCAATCCTATCAATTCAGCGACGTACTTTAAACGTCTTTATTCTGGCTAAGAGAGAAAAAAAAAAAGAGAGAGAGAGAGAGAGAGAGAGAGAGAGAGAGAGAGAGAGAGAGAGAGAGAGAGGGGGGGGATGACATCCGGCCTTGGAATGTGGGTCTCGGTCGAATGACGTCATCTTCAGTGGATGGTCCAGCTACCCAACCACTCTCGGTGGAATTAAATCACATTTCATAAGCCATAATAAAAACTGTAAGTTCGCCATTGTATTGAACTTGGTAAGTTTTCTTATCGTCAGTAACTTCTTTCTTATCTTCGGCTTATCTCGATGTACTAACTCTGCCTTCATCTCATCTGCTAGCGACATGACCTACCCACTCACACTCCAATGTACGGGCCTTAGATGAAAAAAATAAAGAATAATAACTTAATAAACAAAATAAACAATAATAACAATAAAGATAACAAAATACTACTACTGCTAATAATAAAATAACAAAATATTAAGTATAATAATGATAATAATAATAATAATAATATTCCTTTGTAATTTCTGTTTATTCAGCCGAGATGATGAGAAAGTGGGAAGAGAGAGGAGGAGGAGGAGGAGGAAGGAGAGGGAGAGATGGGGAAAGTATAGGTGCTTATCGTATTCAATTGTAATTTTACTTATTCTGTACAAGGAAAAAAGAAGAAAAAACATATATTTTGGAGATAATTCTTTAGACCCTCCTCTCCTTCCCCAACCACGTCCTTCTCCCCCCAGTGTCAACATCTCGAAGATTCTAACAAACCAACCGGCATCGACGCGACGCGTCCGCCATAGTCTCTGACGTCACTGATGACGTAATGTCGTCTGAGACGATGATTGTCGACAAAACGGAAATTTCAGCCAACGGACTAGAGCACTATTACAACGTTCGATTTGGTTTAATATTTCATTTTATCTTATATAATGCTTCTGAACTTACATGGTTATATCTATTTCACCTTATCTGATAGTTTTAACCTCAAATGATTATATCAATTTCATCTACGTCTTTTGAAAACTAATCTGAACAAGTGAGATACATGCAAAAATAAATAAATAAATAAACAAGTAAATTAATAAAAGAAAAAATAAACTATTAATCAATTTAAATATTAAGATTCAACGTTTTCAGCAGCGCCGCTCTATATACATTTCATTATGAGTCATGAACTCACGATCCATAGAAATTTGCTTCAGTCCGGGGTCCACTACAACAAAGAACAGAGAGTGAATTACAAGAGTGAACGGATTAAGAGAAAAAAAAAGTCAATCAAAGGCTTCCTAAGATAAGATTGTTAAAAACATCATTCGACACTGACAGAAATTTCTGAAAATAACATTTTATCTATTTATTCATTCATCTATTTGTCGTTATTAATTAATTAATTTATCTACTTATACATTTATTCATTTCATCCTTTGAACAAAACTAAACATTCACATTCACGCTGACTGAAGCATTCTTACAATGAGATTCTTTTTCTTTATCTAAAATGCAATAAATCTATATCTGACTACCGACCCGACTATCATAAAAGGCTGAGAAGAGGCGTTGGGAAACGATTCCGCCATTGGATCAGTAAGGATCACAACAAAAGAGTCAAGAAATGCGCAACCATAAATCATACTTGGCAACTCTAGTCTCCTCAACTGAAGATAAAGAATTTTCCTAATGTTCATGAATATCCGATTCATATTTCTGCAGTCTCGTAGTTATATTTCTAACAATTTCTTATCTTTTAAATATAATTTTATTGTATGTCATTTTAAATATTATTTCCTATATTTGCTCTTTCTTTTGATTAAATATTCCGTGTATTGTTATTTCCTAATCTAACGGATAAAGACGTTTTTGTTTTATAATACGTCTTTGGAAGTTCAAATGCAAAGGATTCTCGTATATTTATGTTTCAAACTATTCAATTTTATTTCATCTTATTGATTTATTAATCTGTTATTCTTTTAAGAAATAAAAAAATAATTATGATAATAATAATAATAATTAAAAGAAACAGTTAATTTACTTTTCCAACCTTACTTATAAGTAAATATAAATAATCTAATAAACAAACAAAAATGAATTAATAAACAGCAAGAAATCACCATTACCCCAACCTTACCAAAGTAATCTAGTAACACAAAGGCAATCACGATTAAATCTTGTTTTCTCAGGACCATCTGCGACCCGTAGGATTTACCAGCTGGCCTCCCCCAGGGGGAGGGGGGAGGGGGAAGGGATATTGGGGGGATTAGGGATGTGGGGGGAAAGGATGAGTGTGTGTGTGTGTGTGTGTGTGTGTGTGTGTGTGTGTGTGTGTGTGTGTGTGTGTGTGTGTGTGAGAGAGAAAACAACCCACCACGGTCTTGGATCACGTGCTGGACACATGGTCGACAGCTATCACCCTCCCGAATGAGAGCTTCATAGTTCATATAATCTGACTCATTCGTAATGCTGTGACACACACACAATCTCCTTGCTCAAGGGATACAGTAACTGCCTGAAGTATCATGACGTTCTTTAAACCGTGAGCAGGGCTCGATCTAGGTTCCACTAAATTGGCTGCCCAAGACGCTATCCACTACATCAGCAGCGCGCGCGTGTGTGTGTATTTGGCATCTGGCTGCCTCGTCCAGCCTATTGATTCTTATCTGAGCCCTGCACAGAGGCGACACTTCCTTAACCCTAAACAATGACACAGCTAACTACGCCAACTAAATAATCCTACAAAGGAAGAAGAGCAATTTCACAGATATTGTTGCACGTCTATAAGCGCATGGATAGGAAAAATAAACAAACAAATAAATAAAATATAAATAAAAAGTAAAAAAAAAAAAAAATCAAATAAACAAAAACAAATAAAAATTAAACAAATACAAAAATAAATAAAAATTAAATAGACAAAAAATTAAACAAATAAAAATCAAATAAACAAAAGATTAAATAAACAAAAATAAAAAAATAAATAAATAAATACAAATAAAATAAAAATTAACAAATTAGTTCTTGGGCATTTCGTCCACAGGGCTTCCTCGTCATGGGTCTAGAAAACTTCCCCACACCGAAACGTGAGAGCAGCAGCAGCAGCCAGGAGGCACTGTGTGTGTCGCAAGACAAAGAAGGCCACCCTGGCCACAATAACGACTCCTCTTCTCAGGACTCTCTTTTTTTTCTTTCTCTCTCCCTTTCTCTCCCGTCCCCGCTCTCTCTCTCTCTCTCCCCTCTCTCTTTCTCTTCCGTGCCCGTTTTCTTTCTCTTCCGTCCCCCTCTCTCTTTCTCTCTCGTCCCAGCCTCTCTTTCTCTCATGTCCCCGCCCTTCCCTCTCTTTTTCTCTCTCGCCTTTCTCTATATTTTTTCTCTCGTCCCCATCCTCTCTCTCTCTCTCTCGCCCCCTCTTTTTTTTTGGCCAAGTGGGCACCCACGACAGTAACATTCAACAAGACTTGTAGAACCAGCTGTGCCCACACTCGCAAGTGTCCTGTTCCCATCAATTCATTAGACACGTCTCGTAAACAATGCAACCCACCGCCCACCCAACCCAATCTTTTCCTGCAAGGGACGGGGCTGGTTGGTCTGAGGGTCTGAATCCCGCTGTGGACCGGTGGCAACCAGAGGGCGTCGCCTAGGAACAGCTCCCCTAAAAAAAAAAAAAAAAAAAAAAAAAAAAAAAAAAAAAAAAAAAAAAAATGGTGTGTGTATATATAAAAATATATATATATATATATATATATATATATATATATATATATATATATATATATATATATATATATATATATATGTGTGTGTGTGTGTGTGGCACATTGTTTAGATGTTCTAAGGAAGTCTAGAATATTGTAACCGAAGTCGTTTCTACACAATCTAAGTAGCAAAATCAAATATCATGCTAGCCTAGTATGCCGCCATACTTAACAACCCCTTCCGTCTCGGTTGATATTTTGATCATTATCTTCCTTTCTATTCTTTTACACAACTAACGACTCAAAGATTAATAACCTATAACCTACTTCCACAACTTACATCTTACAACTTACATCTCACAACCTACAATTATATCAACAACCTACCTTACCTACAACTATACAAACATCATATCAGTACCTCACCTACAACCACACTATCAACCTACAACCACACTATCAATCTACAACCACACTATCAATCTACAACCACACTATCAATCTACAATCATACCAACCTACAATTTTACCAATAACATATATACCATACAACTTACAACCTTACCTACAACCCTACCAACAACCTACAACCTTCCCACCGCTCCCAAACTACCAACAACCCTACCTACAGCCTCCCCCCCTCCTGCTCCCCCCCCAGTGCCCAATGGGCCAAACTTCCTACTTACATCGACTTCCTTCTCCCCCCGCGCCCTCCCCTCCCCTTCCTCCCTCCCGATCCCTCCTGGTGTCAGGACTCGCCCACGTCACATCACGTCACGTGACTCACTCACGTCACATCACGTCACGTCACGGGCTCCCAGCAGGCAACAGTCACGGGCAAAGTGACCACATCAGTGCCAGGGACGTGAGAGAGAGAGGGGGGAGAGAAAGAAAGAGAGGGGGGAGAGAGAGGGTGGGAGAGAAAGAGAGGGGGGGAGAGAGAGAGAGGGGGGGAGAGAAAGAAAGAGAGGGGGGGAGAGAGAGAGAGAGGGGGGGAGAGAAAGAAAAAAAGAGAGGGAAGGGGAGAGAGGGACTGAGATAAAAAGAGGGGGGAGAGAGGGGAGGCTGAGAGAAAAAGAAAAGGAGGGGGAGAGAGAAAGGGGGAGAAAAAGAGAGGTGGAGAGAGGAAGGGAGGGAGAGGGAGGGAGGGAGAGGGAGGGAGGGAGAGGGAGGGAGAGAGAGGGAGGGAGAGAGAGGGAGGGAGGGAGAGAGGGAGGGAGGGAGAGAGGGAGGGAGGGAGAGGGAGGGAGGGAGAGGGAGGGAGAGAGAGGGAGGGAGAGAGAGGAAAACACCGAAAACCCACAAAATATAAAACTACTCGACAACAGCAACCTTCACAAGAACGGTCGAGACAAAGCCGGTGCATCAAAGTTTTAGCCCTATCACTACTACTCCCTGTTCACACTAGCGGCTTGAACCGCGCGGAAACCGCGATGGTACCGCATAGTCAAGGAAAAACTGCAAGGTGGTGTGTGACCGCTTCCAATAAATTACAATGTAATGAAACAGCGGCGGTTGAAACCGCTAGTGTGAACAGGGTCTTAGTGAATTTCTGATGCGGGTGTGCGCTTTGATACGGCCATCCCTTTAAAAAGGGGGGACATTTTCTTGGGCGAAGGCTTGGTGGTTCGAACCCTGAAGCCTCAGACTACGAATCAACTACTCTACCCAGCGGACCACCTCGCCTCGCGGCAATTGTGGCTCATTGTGGCACCAATTCGCAGAGCTGGGCGCGTTCCTTGGTGCGTTTTCATATGCGTTCCTCTTTAGTTTGGCCGCGGTTAGTGCTCCCAAACTATTAAAGCTTAAGAGACAGGTGCATACCGAAATAAAAGTCCGGTAGGCCACATACTATCAATCAATCAATTAAATCAGCCATCCTGAGTCCACTGCTGAACAAAGGCCTAACCTCTGCCACGTCAATCCTGCAAACTTCTCAATTTCGTCTCCCCACCATTTTGCACATACTATACCAAAGAAAACTTTCGTAGACCACATACTATACCGGCACCTATATTATTTTAAGAGTTTAGAAGCGCTAACCGCGGCCAAACTAAAGCGGAACGCACCGAGGAACGCGCCCAGCTCTGGTAATTAGTGGGCACTCCCACAAGCTGGGAACCCCCACACCAGTCTCGAATTAAACGCTCTTGAGCTGTCTCGAATTAATTAAACTCTAAGCAGTAATTCCACACCACTTTCTCTCGTATTCGCACATGTGGTGGTGGTAGTGGTGGCAGTGGTGGGAATTAACTTCCCTAAAACCCTCCGAGAGGGCTCTGGAATAGATTAGTCAATTAAGGAGCTTAATCTCGTTTATCAACCAAATAACTTAACTCGGTTAAAGAGCAGGGAAGGGAAGGGGATGGCAAATCTCCCAATGTTTTTTTTTTTTTTTTTTTTTAAAGTTTGTTTTGAAGGAGCATTATAATCACTTGAATGTAAGTCATTGTATATATAATAGACGTGAAGTGCTGAGAATGATTTTGGTAATATTCTTCTCATATTCAAATTTCGCGTCTTTAGGTCATGACTTCCAAGAATATATCTGAAGATGTGAGCATTGACTACGTTCCGTAAGATGCACATCCCAACGATGGAAGAAATAAAACATTTCTTATATTGTTGAGAGAGAGAGAGAGAGAGAGAGAGAGAGAGAGAGAGAGAGAGAGAGAGAGAGAGAGAGAGGGAGAGTAGAGAGAAAGAGGGAGAGTAGAGAGAAAGAGGGAGAGAGGAGGGAGGAGAGAGGAAGAGGGAGAGAGGAGAGAGGAAGAGGGAGAGAGGAGGGAGGAGAGAGGAGGGAGGAGGGAGGAGAGAGGAAAAGGGGGAGATAGAAGGGGAGAGAGGGAGAGAGAGGAAGAGGGGGAGAGTAGAGAGGGAGAGATGAGAGGAGAGGGAGAGGAGAAGAGAGGAGAAGAGAATGAGAGAGAGAACGAGAAAGAGAAAACGAGAAAGTGAGAAAGTGAGAAAGTGAAAGATAAAAAGATAGATCAAACCACCATTATGTAAAGCCCAAGTATGCAGGTTCCCCCACCCCCGACCCAACGCCTGGACAAGTCGAGAGGTATCGCTTGGAGCATCGATACTCGTACTTCGAGTCCAGGCTCCTCCGAGGACGAGGTATGACGCAAGAACCAGCCCTGACGTCATCCTCAGCAATATCCTCAAGTCTTACTATCTCCACCGCATGCACGCAACGCCCACAGACAAGCGTCCAGCATGTCACTAACATGTATATGTGTGTGGACATTGCTGTCAACTTGTTGGTAACAGAGGTGAGGTTACGAATAGGTTGGGGCCATTTTCATCGCCGCACATGAATTGCATCTACCCTCGTACGGTGAGTCTGTTGTGATAAGGGATCAAATCAACAGCGGAACATAAGAATGAGGGAGGCTGCAAGAGACCATAAGGCTTACATTAGGCAGTTCCATGTCCATTACACCGAAATGTATATTTGTAAACTTGACGTCTTCGTCCAATACCCAGCACAGAAATGAACCAGAAGAGTCTGGTGGTAAAAAGAAAGAAAGAAAAGAGAGAAAAAAAAAAAACGAACTTGTTTATTAATTTGTTCACGGGGGTCTCGACCCCTCAAACCCGTTTTCAGACCCCGTACCCCTTCCTGAACTACATTAAAATCATCCAAATCCTTAACCAGAAAAAAATCGCACAAGAAAAACAAAAAAAAAAAAAAACCGAACTTTACTAGTTTATTCATTTGTTCACGGGGGTCTCGACCCCTCAAACCCGTTTTCAGACCCCGTACCCCTTCCTGAACTGCATTAAAATCACCCAAATCCTTAACCAGAAAAAATCGCACGAGATCGCAAAGCCAGTCTCCAGGTCGTCGTCGGAACTCTTCTCGAAATCAAAATTTTTAGTTTTTTCTCAGAGCCAGGACTTCAAGCCTCAGGGCAGACACCAGGAAACCCCTCACAAAGAATTCCACACAAAACGACAAAAATCCGTATGTATTCTAATTTTTGTAATGTTAAAATGAAAAAAATCACTGAATATAGATGCCGTTATGACTGTATTATGGAGAGGAGAGGAAGATCATGGGAAGGAGGAAGGGAAGGTGCAAGGGAAGAGAGACGAGAAGGAGGGAGGGAAGAGAGACGAGAAGGAGGGAGGGAAGAGAGACGGGAAGGAGGGAGGGAAGAGAGACGGGAAGGAGGGAGGGAAGAGAGGGGAAAAGGGAGGGAAGGAGGAAGGAAAAATTATATTATATATATATATATATATATATATATATATATATATATATATATATATATATATATATATATATATATATATCTTGATAGCCCAATCGGTTAAATCCCTAACACTTGTTACGTGCTAGCCCAGGTTCGAGTCCTTGGTCGTACCACGTTTCAATTTCTGCATGTTGGCCTCCGCGAGTCGCTCGATGTCGATGACTTAGAATTAAAGTGAATTGTCGTTGATATATATATATATATATATATATATATATATATATATATATATAATCATGCCCACACATAACATGTCGGCCATGCATAAGACAAAACGACCGTCATGCACTCGACGTGGCACAACACGCTGGCCATGCACTCTAAACACTATCATTCAACACTAGCTAATCAGCTCACTGGGTCCAAAGAACAGTTGCCAACAATAACAAACTCTGTAACGAAATGTTGTCATCAACGCGAGATAACGAGTCCCATCTTTGCTCTGTGACAACACTTATTGGTTATGACACAGGGCTATTTTTCCTCCGATATTCTACCTTCAACTTCCATTTGAATAACTAGATAAGGACTTTGCTTACAGAAATCTAGACTTCTCTAAGAACATTCCAGGAGTATGTCTAACATTCGTATAGGTTTATAATCTCTAAGTTCATCATTCAGCTTTGCTATATATGACGGAAAGATAATTTGATATTTGAATATTTGAAAATTCAAATATTGTAACCGAAGTCGTTTTTACTCAAACGAACTCTCAACCGTCGGCGTTGGTGAAGCCCGTGGAAGCCCGGTGTGATAACTAATCTTCCCTACATTTTTTTTTTCTTTTTTTTTTTTTTTTGCTGCGAGTGTGCCTAGAAATTTGTTTGTGCACAAACTTTGCCTACTCTGGAAAGTATTGAGCACCCATGCGAGTAACCATCTGATCTTTTAAGCAAATACGCACAATTTGTAAAAGTTTGTATTACATATTACCTCCACCAAGCAGTTAGAAGAAAAGAAAGAAAGAAAAAATTATTGGTTTGACGTTTGGCAAGTTACCATATTTTAAGAGAATTTACAAGTTGATTTTTGGGTGGAACTTCTTTACTGAACTGATTTTAATATAATTTGAAAACCTTGTGTGTGCACAATTTTTTCTTTATATGCGCTACTTGTAAAACATGTGTGAGCGCGCGGATGCGCACAGCTTAGAGGGAATGTTGGTGGGAACTCCTTTATGTGGTTCTGAGCTTCCACCACCACGGTGTCAGAAGTTGGAAATGTGGACATTAAGCCCACTGACAACAATGTATCGAGACTTCTAAGAGGCCAACGATTAACACAAGTATGTTTGGGTTTGTTTTTACGTGTATTCGTTTGATTGTGAATTGTATTCGCTCGTTACACTTTTTATTAAGTAGAGTATATTGTAATGGTACAAATGTCTGAGAATGACCTGTACAAGGACAATTGACCTCTTTCCTTAGCTTCAATGACCTCACCCGTCCGGTTCCTCAGGATCATGTTTATTCTCAGATACGAGTACAAGATAAGAGGGAGGGAAGAGGGTGGAGGGGAGTGGAGTATGTTAGCGATGGAATGGGTGGGAGTGATATATATATATATATATATATATATATATATATATATATATATTTTTTTTTTTTTTTTTTTTTTTTTGGCTACCTCCCTTGTAAGGGGGAATACCTTTGGTACAAGTATGTATGAGTACCTCGATTAACAACTTGATCATTCCGTCCTCACGTATAGGGTTTCTTTCAATAGGTTTGTCGGCAACTAACAATTACATACAAATTGTAATATATTGGATGAGAACAAAACTCGTAGGATTCCGTCTTTGTGTTCCAATTGGCCAAAATTGGATTTAAATCTCGTGTCATTGGATCACGTATTGGACTCGTAATCGACAGCTATTTCCCTCCCGAAAGAGAGTTCAGAGCTTGTATATGACCGATCTATGGGTAATGCCGTGTGTGTGTGTGTGTGTGTTTTATGCCCTGGTCCTGTGCTGGGCCCGTGATCGATAGCTATTACCTTTCCGGACGAGAGCTTTATCGTTTGCATGGACCGATCTATTTGTAACCCCACGACGCTTGCATACAATCTACCCTTTGCTTAAGGGGGATAGTGACGTCTACCAATACAGTGATGCTTTTCGGGCCCTGTCCGGGGCTGGATCTCGGTCCCGCAGAGTTGGAAGGCAAAGACGCTATCAATTACACCAGACATAAGTACAAATTAGCATCTGGCACGTTTGGACATTAACTGTTATTAAATTTGTTGCTGTTCATCTGAGTTCATAATGTTCATTATCGACAGAAAGTTAAATTGTTTCTGAGTAACATTGCCAAAGAGAGGCAATTCGCTTAAGGTAATTAGAGATAACAATTGCCAATTAAATATTGTGATAGATAATTTCTCTATTTCTCCCTCTCTCTCTCTCCTTCCCTCTCTTTCCCACACTCTCCAGTAAAAAAAAAAAAAAAAAAAAAAAAAAATGTGATCACTTCAGTTCTACTTGCCCTGGCAGTCCTTGCACGTGGGGCAAAGGTGACGTCCTCAGCTAGAATGAAGCTAACCTTGTTATTGTTGTCATCATAATGTTGTTCTGTGCTCCATAAATTTTGAAACTGTATTGTTACTACCTCACTGTCCTCCATAAATTCTGGAATTTCATTGTCTACATACAGAGAAGAAAGTGGAAGATAGAAAGGAATGAAGGATCGAAGGACTTAAGGAGGAGGACTGGAGGAGGAGGAGGAGGAGGAGGAGGAGGAGGAGGAGGACTGGAGGAGAAGAATAAGAATAAGACGAAAAAGAAGAAAAAGAACAAGAGGAGAATACGAAGAGAAGTAAAAGAAAAATAAATAGAAGGAGATGGAAGGGAATAAAGTAATGAAGGGCTGGAGGAGAATAAGAAGAAAAATAAGAAGAGAAAGACGAAAAAGAAAGAAAAAGAACAAGATGAAAAAGTATAGGAAAAAGAAAAAGAAGAAAAAGGAGAATTACAAGAATAACAACAACAAGAATAATAAGACGAAGAAGAATTTTTTTTTTTTTTTTTAACATATAACTAACCTTCATGTATTTGTGGGTTTCCTAGTGACGATTCCAAAAGATCTGTTGCCCAATTATCACTCAGTAACAACAAAATACCCAATCCTATTTAAATAACATGATAATACCCAACCCTCTTTCAATATCATCACAGCACCAGATCCTCTATTAATAACACAATATATCATCCTCTTTCAATAAAACGAACACAATACCCAATCCTCTTTAAATAACATGACAATAACAGACCTATCAACACCATACCCATTCGTCTTTCAATAAAACTGACAATACCGAATCTTCTTTCAATAACATCACAATACCCGAGTCTATATAAATAACAACCCTATATCAATAACATAGCAACAATGTGCCACCCTATTTCAATAACATCACCACAATACCAGATCCTCTTTCAATAACATGGCCGTAATATTCGACCCTCTTTTCGATCAAATCAACTCGAGAGCAGTTCGACCAGGTATCAATGGCGCCGCATAAGTTACTGGACTACTACTAAAGCTTAGTCATCACTGTCTAGTCTCAATTTCTTTCTATTTATTATTTTTATTTTCTTTATTTATTTATCATTAATTATAATCATTATTATTATTTTACAATAATTTATAAATCATTATTATTACCATTATCATTTATTATTATTTCTTTTTATAAATATCCGGTATCAAAGAACAGAAGAACATAAGAATGGAGGAGACGGCAAGACACCGTAAGACCTACATTTGGCAGTTCCATGTCCCTTACTGTCATCCCCATCCATTAGGTTATCTAATCTTCACTTAAAACAACCAATTCGGAGTTCGCTACAAGGTTACGGTGTTCCAAAAGGCAGAAACGAGGTTAATCCCTCTCCTAAACCTGAATTTGACTTTGAATTGGTGACATCGGGGACAAAGACGAAGAAGAAAACGACGACGAAGACATAGAAGGCAAAGAAAACGATTACGATGACGACGACAGCGACAAAGACAAAGAAGAAAACGACAAAGAAGAAAACGACAGAGGGAGGAACACAACGTAAACGACGACATAGAAGACGACAAAGACGACAATTACGGAGACGACAACGACGAAGAGGGAAGAAAACAACGAAGAAGAAAAAGAAGACAATTACGACGACGACGAAGACAAAAAACGAAATAAAACAAACAAACAAATAAATAAAAAGAAACCCAGGCGACACGATCACCGTGCGAAACGGGCCTCCCGAAACCATCGAACTGATCCCGAGGAACCGAATACTTCGACGACTTCGAGGACTTCGACGACAACTTCGCGAAGTAATCCATCCGACCCAGGACGCGTCGAGTCCCGCCAGGCCAGTCTATTCAGCCTCGGGGGTCCAAAATTTACCCTCCAGACGTAACCACATCACGATGGAGTAATGGTAGTAGTAATAGTAGTAGTAGTAGTAGCGGTAGTGGTAGTAGTAGTGATGGTGGTGAGTATTCTTTATACAGATATTTACAACTTAAAAATTGATCAACAGATTGAAGTAATGGTGGTGGTGGTGGTGGTGGTGGTGGTGGTGGTAGCAGTAGTAGTAATAGTAGCCATCGTTTACAATTGAAAATAAATAAAAATGTAGTAGCGGTAGCAGAAGTAACTGTAGTAGCATGTTAGAAATAAGCTAACAAATAAATAAATAAATAAATAAATAAGTAAATAAGTTGTAATAGTAATAGTAGTAGTACGTGCATTCTTCATGCAAGCTGTTATAACTTAAAAATAAACAAAAATTAAAGAGGAACATACGCAAGAGAAGAAATATGGATTTGTAGGTGAGAGAGAGAGAGAGAGAGAGAGAGAGAGAGAGAGAGAGAGAGAGAGAGAGAGGGGGGGGGGAAGGGGAGAGAATGAGAGAGAAAATGAGAGGGAGCAGAGAAAGGGAAAAAAGATAAAAATAAGAAAGAAAGAGAGTGAGAGAAAGACTGAGGGAAGGGGAGAGAATGAGAGTGAAAATGAGAGGTAGCATAGAAAGAGAAAAAAGAAAGATAAAAATAAGAGAAAGAGAGTGAGAAAGAGAGAGAATGAGCGAAGGAGTAAAGATGAGAGAAGAGAAAAAGAAAAACGAAAAAAAACGAGAGAGAGAGAGAGTGACTAAAGACGTATACAGAAGCATTTTAACATGTGAAGAAAATAAAACCGCCATTGCATGGCGCACGGAAATTGATAAAAATGTTCACCAACTATGAACAAAAGACATACATAATAAGGATCACACACACACACACACAAAGAGGAATCATCTAAATACACAGTACCTAAAGAAAACGCCATTGCATTGTCAGAAAACCACTGGTGTACAATCGCTCAAAGAAGATTTACTGGAACAAAAACAAAGTGGCCAAACTCGCTCCTGGTATCTCCTCGTTCGCAGGTGCTTTGTGGGAGGGAGGGAGGGAGGGAGGGAGGTTGGGTGAGACAGACAGAGTGTGTGTGTGTGTGTGTGTGTGTGTGTGTGTGTGTGTGTGTGTGTGTGTGTGTGTGTGTGTGTGTGTGTGAGAGAGAGAGAGAGAGAGAGACAGAGAGAGGGAGATGTGAGAGGATGAGAGTGAGAGCGAGACAGAGGGTGAGGGAGAGAGAGAGAGAGAGAGAGTGAGAGACAGAGACAGAGACAGAGAGAGAGGGAGAGAGAGATGGAGAGAGAGAGAGGGGAGAGAGAGAGAGAGAGAGAGAGAGAGAGAGAGAGAGAGTGAGAGACAGAGACAGAGACAGAGAGAGGGAGAGGTGAGAGGATGAGAGCGTGACAGAGGGTGTGTGTGTGTGTGAGAAAGAGAGAGAACGAGAGAGAGAGGATGAGAGGGAAAGGATGAGAGAGAAAGGAAGAGAGAAGATGAGAGGGAGGGAGGGAGAGGGGGAGGAGAGAGAGAGAGAGAGAGAGAGAGAGAGAGAGAGAGAGAGAGAGAGAGAGAGAGAGAGAGAGAGAGAGAGAGAGAGAGAGAGAGAGAGAGAGAGAAAGACATCCCTAAATGATCGACTTTTATCCCTTATCAAGCAATAGGTCCCTGTCTTCTTGATTTACGTACCCAGACTGTCTACTCGCTGCCCCTTGATTCAGGTACACGACCCTAATCATGCACAATGGATCTGAACTCAGGGGGGAGGGGGAGGGGGAAGGGGGGAGGGGGAAGGGGGGAGGGGGAAGGGGGAGGGGGAAGGGGGGAGGGGGGAAATGGGGAGGTTAGGGCAGGGCTGGGCCACCCTGGATCTATTCATAGCCCCTGACGAAAGCCCCAACATATCAGGTCTGACCAGAGCTGATCTGCATACCCAGTATCCCACCGCTTGGGTGTCTGTTTCCCCACAAATGCAACGGTTACGCTGGCCAACGAGGGGGTATAGGAAAAATCAAATCATTGCTATTTTCTCTCTCCCAATATCTCTGTCTCTCCTACTCTCTGCCTCCCTCCGTCTCTCTCTCTGTCTCTCCTATTATCTTTGCCCCTCCCATTTTCTCAGCCTCTCCCATTTTCTCAGCCTCTCCCATTTTCTCAGCCTCTCCAATTTTCTCAGCCTCTCCAATTTTCTCAGCCTCTCCAATTTTCTCAGCCTCTCCAATTTTCTCAGCCTCTCCAATTTTCTCAGCCTCTCCAATTTTCTCAGCCTCTCCAATTTTCTCAGCCTCTCCAATTTTCTCAGCCTCTTCCATTTTCTCTGCCTCTTCCGTTTTCTCTGTCTTCCGTTTCCTCTGTCTCTTCCATTTTCTGTCTCTTCCATTTTCTGTCTCTTCCATTTTCTGTCTCTTCCATTTTCTGTCTCTTCCATTTTCTGTCTCTTCCATTTTCTCTGTCTCTTCCATTTTCTCGTCTCTTCCATTTTCTCTGTCTCTTCCATTTTCTCTGTCTCTTCCATTTTCTCTGTCTCTTCCATTTTCTCTGTCTCTTCCATTTTTCTCAGTATCTTCCATTATCTCTGTCTCTTCCATTTTCTCTGTCTCTCCCATTTTCTCTGTCTCTCCCATTTTCTCTGTCTCTTCCATTTTCTCTGTCTCTTCCATTTTCTCTGTCTCTTCCATTTTCTCTGTCTCTTCCATTTTCTCTGTCTCTTCCATTTTCTCTGTCTCTTCCATTTTCTCTGTCTCTTCCATTTTCTCTGTCTCTTCCATTTTCTCTGTCTCTTCATTTTCTCTGTCTCTTCCATTTTCTCTGTCTCTTCCATTTTCTCTGTCTCTTCCATTTTCTCTGTCTCTTCCATTTTCTCTGTCTCTTCCATTTTCTCTGTCTCTTCCATTTTCTCTGTCTCTTCCATTTTCTCTGTCTCTTCCATTTTCTCTGTCTCTTCCATTTTCTCTGTCTCTTCCATTTTCTCTGTCTCTTCCATTTTCTCTGTCTCTTCCATTTTCTCTGTCTCTTCCATTTTCTCTGTCTCTTCCATTTTCTCTGTCTCTTCCATTTTCTCTGTCTCTTCCATTTTCTCTGTCTCTTCCATTTTCTCTGTCTCTTCCATTTTCTGTCTCTCCCATTTTCTCTGCCTCTTCCATTTTCCCTATCTCTTCCATTTTCTCTGCCTCTTCCATTTTCTCTGTCTCTTCCATTTTCTCTGCCTCCCCCATTTTTCCTGTCTCTTTCATTTTCTGTCTCTTCCATTTTCTGTCTTTCCTACTCTCTCTCTCTCTCTCTCTCACTCTGTCTATCCCATTGTCTCTGTCGGCTGTCCTATCCTAAGTTGAGGGTCGAGGGGGAGGCCCGTGTGGAGAAAAAATAAGTCTTTGATGACGAAAGAGAAGTTATGTTGATAGGTGTTGCATGTACACTACGGAAGGTCAGACACGCATGCGCAATGGGACACACGACAGAGAGAGAAAGGAAAATAGAACGAGAGAAAAAGAGAAAGAGGAAGAGGGGAGAAAGGGGACAGGAGAGAAAAAGAGAGAGAAAGAGAAAGAGGGGAGAGAGGGGACAGGAGAGATAAAGAGGAGAGAGAGAGGGGGGGGCTGGGAAAGCAGCGAGGGAAGAAAATTGGAACAAGTCGACGAGGGGAGAGGAAATGGGAGAAAGAAGAGTGAACAAGTGAGGGAGTAAAAGGGGAGAGAGGGGGGAGAGAGGGGAGAGAGGGGGGAGAGAGGGGGGAGAGAGGGGAGACGCGAGAAGAATGACAGACAGTGTATGTCAAGAGGGGGGGGAAGGAAAGGAAGAGGGGGAGCATACCAAGAGGTGTATATATACAAAGAGGGGAAATGGGAGGATGGCACCGAGAGGGTTTACAAAGAGGGGAGATGGGATGAAGAGGGAACGTGGGAGACGGAAGGAGGGAGGGAGGAAGGAGGGAGGAAGGAGGGAGGGAGGAAGGAGGGAGGGAGGGAGGAGGGAGGGAGGGAGGAAGGAGGGAGGGAGGGGGGAGAGGGGGGAGAGGAGGGAGGAGAGGGGGGAGAGGGAGGGGAGAGGGGAGAGGGGGAGAGAGAGGAAGGAAAGGAGGAAGAGAGGGAGGGAGGGAGAGGGAGGGAGGGAGAGGGTGGGAGAGGGAGAGAGGGAAGGAGAGGGGAGGAGGAGGGAGAGGCGAGGAGAGGGGGAGAGGAGGGAGGAGAGGGAGCAGGAGAGAGGAGAGGGGAGAGGAGGGGGAGAGGGAGGGTTGGGAGGAGGGAGGGGAGAGGGGGAGAGGGAGGGAGAGGGAGGGAGAGGGAGGAGAGAGGGAGATAGAGAGGAGGAGAGAGGAGGGAGGAGAGAGAGGGGAAGGAGAGAGGAGAGGAGAGGAGAGGGAGAGGAGAAGGAGTGAGGAGGGAGATAGAGAGGTGGGAGGAAGAGAGTGGAGCGAGAGAGAGGAGGAGGTAGTGGAGGGAGGAGGAGGAGGAGGAGGAGGAGGAGGAGGAGGAGGAGGAAGAAGAACAACGCGAAGAAGAAGAAGAAAATCTTTCAGAGTCCCACTTGAACTATTTCTAACGTGACGCCCCCCTCCCCTCCCCCCCTCAACAAATGCGACAACAGTGTGTGAAGAGCAAGAGAAGAAAAAATATAAATAAATAAAAGAAATAATAAAAAATCGAGGAAATAGCCCAGACATGGAGCGGGGAGGAATTTAATTTATCAATTCATTTGCATGCAGAGTGCCGCCTTCGGACTATGGCGCTGCCTGGGCTGTCTGGCCGGCTGGATAGTTGGCACTGGGGGAAGGTGAGAGGGGAAGGGGGAAGGAGGGAAGGGGGAAGGAGGGAAGGAGAAGGAAAGGGGGGAGGGGAGGGATGGGAAGGAAAGGGGAAGGAAAGGGGAAGGAATGGGTAAGGAGATGGGTAAGAGGATGGATATGGGGAAGGGAAAGGAAAGGGAAAGGGGAAGAGGATGGGTAAGGAGGGGAGGGGAAGGGAGGGCAAAGGAAGGAAGGGGGAAGGGGAAAGGAGATAAGGGGGAAGGGGAGAGGAGAGCAGGGGGAAGGGAACGGAGGAGAGGGGAGGGTAGGGAAGGGAAAAGGAGGAGAGGGGAGAGTAGGGGAGGGGAATGGAGGGGAGGGGAGGGAAGAGAAAAGGAGGGGAGGGTAGGGGAGGGGAATGGAGGGGAGGGGAGGGAAGGGAAGAGAAAAGGAGGGAAGGGGAGAGAAAAGGAGGGGAGAGGAGGAGAGAGGAGAGGAGGGGAGAGAAAAGGAGGGGAGGGGAGAGAAAAGGAGGGGAGGGGAGAGGAGGGGAGAGAAAAGGAGGGGAGGGGAGAGGAGGGGAGAGAAAAGGAGGGGAGGGGAGAGGAGGGGAGGGGAATGCAGGGGAGGGGAGGGGAGGAGAGAGAAGGGGAGGGAAGGAGAATGCAGGGGAGGGGATGTGATATACACATAAAAACACAAGTGTATAAGGTCCTTCTGGTTTATACATGTGAGGGAAGGGAGTACAATGGGGGGGGGGGGAGTCATCATGCAAATGGGGAGGAGGGTGTTTACGCTCGGGGAGTTGGGGGAGTGCAGACGGGGGGGGGGGAGGGAGTGCAGACGGGGGGGGGAGGGAGTGTAGGTGAGGGTGGGTGAGAGGGAAAGGGGGATAGGGTGATTGAAGTCACGTGATAAGATGAGGATGGCGTGGACATGGAAGGAGTAATAGACTAAGGTTCCTTTCGCACGTATCGACTTTTCGCCGTGCGCCGTCCACGACACGACGTCGTGCTCTCAAACAATCATGGGTGTTTATGGACGATTTAACCCGTCACGACGTATGAAAGCGTCCATAGACACTCATGGTTGTTTGTGAACACGACGTCGTGTCGTGGACGGCGCACGGCAAAAAGTCGATACGTGCGAAAGGAGCCTAAGACTTGGAACACGGCACCAGCTGTCGTCAGGCTATTTTATTCAGCTACAGATGACCCTCCCCCTTCCCCTCCCCCACCAACTTCGGAAGGAAACAAGTTCACGACTTTATATATTCTATTCTGTCATTCGCCAGACGATTCCGTGTAGAATTGATTCTGGTTAATGTGAGATGATTTTTTTTCAGTTTGTTGGGGTGCATAGGAGTGGGTAGAGTACGGACTCCTGATCAAGCCTTCATTCACGCTATCATACGGATTTGGGAAGTCAAGAGGATATTACAGTGATGAAGTTGAGTTACACGCACACATACACAGGAAGAAAGAGGGAAAGGAGGGACAGACAGAGAGAGAGAGAGGAAGGGAGAGGAGAGAGAGGAGGGGGAGGAGAGACAAGGAAAGGAGAGATAGAGAGAGAGAAGGGGGAAGGAGAGAGGGAAAGGAGAGAGGGAAAGGAGAGAGAGGGAAAGGAGAGAGGGAAAGGAGAGAGAGGGAAAGGAGAGAGGGAAAGGAGAGAGGGAAAGGAGAGAGGGGGAAAGGAGAGAGGGGGAAAGGAGAGAGGGGGAAAGGAAAGAGAGGGGGAGGGAAGTGGGGAGAAATGAGAGAGGGGGAGGAGAGAGGGGGAGGAAAGAGGGGGAATGGGGGTAAAAGAGAGACGGGGGAAAGGAGGGGAGATGGAGAGGAGAGAGGGAGAGAGGGAGTGAGAGAGAGAGAGATGTCGCATGTGTCGAGATTTGGTGCGAAGAGAGACGAGAGGGCACATAATTTGACAAATTTGGCAGAGATGGAACGTGCCGAGGGGGGATAGGGAACAAGCCGGCTGGAGACCCAACATGGACAAGAGAGCAACAAGACCAAGAAATCAATACAAGCAGAAGAGCAACAGAATCACGAGACCAACACGGGCTGGGGAAAAACAAGGACAGTTGACCAACATTGGCAGGAGATCTACCCAACCAGGAGACCACCACAGGCAGGAAACCAACACACGGACAGGAGTCCAACACGGACAGTACACCAACATGGGCAGATCTACCCAATCAGGAGACCAACACAGGCAGGAGGCTAAGAAGGACAATGCACCAACACGGACAGTTGGCCAACCCGGACAGTACACCAACACGGACAGTTGGCCAACCCGGACAGTACACCAACACGGACAGTTGGCCAACCCGGACAGTACACCAACAAGGGCAGACCTACCCAATCTGGAGACCAACATGGGGAGATCTAAACGGACAGTTGGTCAGTACGGGCAGGAGACCAACACGGACAAGAGGCCAACAAGGTCATGGGTAGGAGATCAACACTGACATGAGAGTAAAAAGGGGAGGAGACCAACATAGTTGACCAACACGGACAGGAGGCCAACAAGGACAGGAGACCAACAAGGGTAGGAGACCAACACGGACATGAGAGTAACAAGGGCAGGAGACCAATGAGGACAGGAGAAGAGGACAGACGAGTTAAACCTTCTCATTGCTAATGACCACTTGCTCCTGCATTCCGTCTGCCGCCAGGCAATTTTATTCAATTGTGGAGAATCTCTGCATAGTGTAAGAGTTAAGTGCAACCAGTGGGTAAGAAGCACCAATGAGATAAAGAAACGCAGACAATAGTTACAGAGAACAGAAGAGGAGGGAAGGGCAAGGAAGTAAGGGACTTAGGGAGTAAGAGTCTGTGGGAGAGAGGGAGTGAGGGACTGAGTGAGTGGGGGTGTATGAGGGAGTGGGGTGTGTGAGGGAGTGAGGGAATAAGGGAGTGAGAGAATAAGGGTGTGAGGAAGTGAGGGTGTGAGGAAGTGAGGCTGTGAGGGAGAGAGGGGTTGAGGGAATGTGGGAGTGAGGGAATGTGGGAGTGAGGGAGTGGGGGTGTGAGGGAATGAGGGTGTGAGAAGTGAAGCTGTGAGGGAGAGAGGGATTGAGGGAGTGAGGGATTGAGGGATTGAGGGAGTGAGGTGGTCTGGACTGTTTGCCATTCAGTCACATATTCTATAATTTATCGAATCAGATTCGAACCCCCTCTTGCTTGTCAAACGGATCGCCACGCCAAGACCACTTGCGACACCGCGCACCACCGCTGCCACCAACATCACCTCGTTTACCACCACCATCATCATCATCACTACCACCAGTGTCACCATCATTACCATCACCACCACCACCATCTTCACCACCACCACTACCACCATCACCATACCACTATCACCAACTAGATTACTACCACCACCATCATTATCTCATTCACCACCATCACCACCACAACGATCACCATCATCGTCACCCCATCACACCACCATCACTACTATCACCATCATCATCACCACCAACACCATCACCACCACTACCACGTTCTCTCCCATCTACATCCCCCACTCCTCCCACCTCCCAGCTTCTCCGCTACTCTTCTTCTCCTCCTCCTCCTCCTCCACTTCTTGCCACTCTCCTGGATGCTAATAATACCCCAATCATCTAATTAACCTTACACCTCTGCTTCCTCCTCTTCCTCCTCCTCTACCTCGTACTCGTCTTCCTCCTCCACCTCCTCTACTTCGTCCTCGTCTTACTCCCCTCCTCTACCTCGTCCTCGTCTTCCTCCTCCTCCTCTAACTCGTCCACGCATTCCTCCTCCTCTACCTCGTACTTGTCTTACTCCTCCTCCTCCTCCTTTACCTCGTCCTTGTCTTCCTCCTCCTCCTCTACCTCGTCCTTGTCTTCCTCTTCCTCCTCTACTTCGTCCTCGTTTTCCTCCTCCTCCACTACCTCGTCCTCGTTTTCCTTCTCTATCTCGTCCGCGTCTTGCTCCTCCTCCTCTACTTCGTCCTCGTCTTCCTCCTCCTCCTCTACTTCGTCCTCGTCTTCCTCCTCCTCCTCCTCTACTTCGTCTTCCTCCTCCTCCTCCTCCACTACCTCGTCCTGGTTTTCCTTCTCCTCTACCTCGTCCTCATCTTCCTCCTCCTCCTCTTCTACTTCGTCCTCGTCTTCGTCCTCCTCCTCTACCTCGTCCTCGTCTTGCTCCTCCTCTACCTCGTCTTCTTCCTCCTCCTCTGTCTCGTCCTCGTCTTCCTCCTCCTCTACTTTGTCCTCGTCCTCCTCTTCCACTACCTCCCCGAACACTATCTCCACCATCTCCAATACCGGTGATAACTCTTTGATCCCGATTATCACCGACACCAATATCAACTATCATCACTATCACAACGACAACGACTTCCACCAGTCACCGTAGATATCACCACCACATTAACACCAATCTCATTTTCCTCTATAAATGCACATTGCACCACTTTGACACAGAGGTATCTGGCATCTTATCATCACCACGACCCACCACCTTCTATTACCACTACCCACTAACTGTGCAATCTATTCTGGTCGCCAGGCGATTTTATTCAGTCTTGGGGCTCCTTCCGGTGCAGTGAGTGTTAGATTATAGCGTTTAGGGGTGTGCAGATTAATCGGCGCGAATCGGCACTTTTTTGGTGAATCGGCATCGTCGCGAATCGGCATTTCTTTTGTATATTTTGCCGATAACGAATCCCATTCTAAAAAAAAAAAAAAAAATTATAATAATAATAATAATAATAATAATAAATAAATAAAATAAAATAAGATACAAAAAAAAAAAAAATGGCCGAAGCCGATTCCCCAAAAAAGTGCCGATTCTTACCGACGCCGATTGATCGGCACGCCCCTATTTTTAAGAACATAACAGTAGAAGAGACTGCAAGAGACCATAAGGCTTACACTAGCAAGTTCCATGCCCCTTACCTATCACCCCCATCCAAAAAGTTATCTTTCTTAAAAGAAATAATAATAATAAAAACAATAATGTATAAATAAATTTGTTTTAGCGATCACTATAAGGTTATGGTTACTTTAAATACTCATTCCGACTGCCGTCAGGCGATTTTATTCAGGTGAAAGGAATCCCCGCTCAGCCCCGAAAGCATTAAAGAATATTCCCAATTATCGCCAATAGTGCTTCGGAATCTGTCCCCATTCCACCAATTTCACATCCAATTGTCTCTCATGGACGGATCGCTACCTACTGTATATATTCCCAAAAACAGCAGAAACATTCACATCTCCTCCTCCTCCTCCTCCTCCTCCTTGTCGTCCTCGTCCTCCTCCTTTTCCTCGTCCTAGTCCTCCTTATCGTCCTCGTCCTCCTCCTCCTCGAACTAATTCTCCTCTTCCTCAACATTCTCCTCTTCCTCAACATACTCCTCCTCCTCCTCGATCTTCTTCACCTCCTTGACCTCCTCCTTTTCCTCCAATTCGTACTCCTCCTCCTCCTCGTCCTATTCCTCTTCAACCTCGTCGTCCTCCTCAACCTCTTCCTCATCCTCCTCGCCCTACTCCTTCTCTTCCACCTACTCGAGCTCTTCCTCATTCCCTTCCTCCTCTTCCACCTCTTCCTCCTCTTCCACGTGAGCTCTTCACCTCGACCAACGCCTCCGCTTCAACCCAGAAGACCAAAAACCCAAACCCGTCCCCGGGTCCGGGTTTGGGTTTCAATTCAGGAGGACCCGTTGACCTCGACCCAAGGAGGATTCCGAACTGCCCAAGAAGAGCCCTTGAGGAGGAGTAGGAGGAGGAGTAGGAGGAGGAGTAGGAGGAGGAGGAGGAGGAGGAGGAGGAGGAGGAGGAGGAGGAGGAGGAGGAGGAGGAGGAGGAGGAGGAGGACCTGTCCAACTTGGATACAGCGACGCTCTCGAAGTCGTCGTCGTTTTCGTCTTCGTCTTCGATGTAACTTTTCTGAGACGACGACAACGACGCCATCTACGAGTCAGATCTGTGTCCCCAACATTTTCTTTCTTCCTCCTACTCTTCTTCTAATTCTTTTTCTCCCTCCTCTATTTCCTCTTCTTTTTCCTTCTCTTCTTCCTCCTCCTCCTCCTCCTCTTCTAATTCTTTTTCTCCATCCTCTTTTTCTTCCTCTTCTTTTTCCTTCTTTTCTTCCTTTTCTTCTTCTCCCTACTCCTCTTCTTCTTCCTTCCCTTCTTCTTCCTTCTCTTCTTCCTCCTCTTCTTATTCCTCCTCTTCTTCCTTCTCTTTTTCTTCCTCCTTTTTCTTCTTTCTCCTTTTCTTCTTCCTTTTCTTCCTCCTCTTTTTTTCTTTTCTTATTCTTCCTTTTCTTCCTTGTTTTCTTATTCTTTATGTCTATTCTTATTTCCCTTTATTTTCTTCCTTGTATCTTTTTATTTGAACTTTTTTCAATTTATTGTGAACTGAGCCTTACCTTCCCTTCTCCAGCTCTGAACATCATCCCTGACAAATTCCCAGTCAGACTCCCGTTACATCTCTGCCATTCCCATGCAATAATAACGTTCAATCTATGTGGTTAACATAATATTGGCCATTTTTCCTTAAACCACTTAAGAAGAATGACTCGAGCAAACAAGAGTCTCTACTGACCTACTTACACGTTGCACACTCGTGCTTTATATATATCATTCTGGCTTTAAACTACTTAAGAGGAATGCCTGTCGAGCAAGCAAAAGAGTATCTACTGGTCCATTTACATGTTGCACATTCTTGTGCTTTAGATCTTTCATTCTGGCTTTAAAAAACCTGAGATGAATGTCTGTCGAGCAAGCAAAAGAGACTACTGACCCATTTACGCGTTGCACAGTCTTGTGCTTTTGGTATTCTATTCTGGGTAAAGCCACGCGATTTCAATCACCTGGGTCTTCCCACTGCCTCTACCCTTGTCTCGTCACCACCCAATGAGGCAGTATTTATTAAAAATAGAATAAATAAATGAATAAATACATTTGGACAGGGACGTTGTCAAATCTCGCTACGATTGAGAGGGGAGAGGGAAAGAAAGGGACAGGGAAAGAGGGAGAGGAAAAGAAAGGGACAGGGAGAGAGGGAGAGGAAAAGAAAGGGACAGGGAGAGAGGGAGAGGAAAAGAAAGGGACAGGGAGAGAGGGAGAGAGGGAGCGAGAGAGGAGAGAGAGAAAATGAGGAGAGAGGAGAAAGGAGGAGAGAGGAGAAAGGAAGAGAGAAGAAAGGGAAAGAGAGAAGAAAGGGAAAGAGAGAAGAAAGGGAAAGAGAAGAAAGGGAAAGAGAGAAGAAAGGGAAAGAGAAGAAAGGGAAAGAGAGTAGAAAGGGAAAGAGAGTAGAAAGGGAAAGAGAGTAGAAAGGGAAAGAGAGTAGAAAGGGAAAGAGAGAGGAGAAGGGAAAGAAAGAGGAGAAGGGAAAGAGAGAGGAGAAGGGAAAGAGAGAGGAGAAGGGAAAGAGAGAGGAGAAGGGAAAGAGAGAGGAGAAGGGAAAGAGAGAGGAGAAGGGAAAGAGAGAGGAGAAGGGAAAGAGAGAGGAGGGAAAGAGAGAGGAGAAGGGAAAGAGAGAGGAGAAGGGAAAGAGAGGAGAAGGGAAAGAGAGAGAAGGGAAAGAGAGAGGAAAAGGGAAAGAGAGGAGAAGGGAAAGAGAGAGGAGAAAGGAAAGATAGAGAGAGAGGACAGAGAAAGGAGAGAAAGGAAAGAGAGGAGACATGGAGAGGAGACATGGAGAGGAGAGAAAGAAGAAAGAAGAAAGGAGAAAGAGAAAGGAGAAAGGGAGAGAAGGAGAGGAGGAGAGAGAGAGAGAAGGGGGGGTACACAAAGTACAAGGCCCACATACCAGTGCTCAGTGAGGGACAGTGCCTGACGTATGTGGCACAGTGCCCTACCAGTGCCAACATGACGCACGAGGGGAGGGGGGGTGGGGGCGGCCGGGGTGACTGGCAGGAGCAACATTGCTTACCCCGCTCACAGGATCAAACCCCAAGTAACTAGACCGAGTCGATCGTCACGATACCTTCTTTGGGAGATGTGGGCTCTTCATATATATATATATATATATATATATATATATATATATATATATATATTATATATATATATATATATATGTGTGTGTGTGTGTGTGTGTGTATGTGTGTGTGTGTGTGTGTGTGTGTGATCCTTAGTCATAATTGTATCATTTACTCGTTTATCAATTTATCTATTTTTTGTCAAGAGTACTTGGCAACTTACCAGGACCATTTCAATTTACAAAAATTTTATTGAGACCAGTTTGGTTCACTTACATAAATACACTATTTTTCTTCAGTTATATACTAATTGTTTATGAGCTACTGACATACGCACACATTCCACAATCAACATTCAGATTCTTCAATTTTCTATTTCCCCACGATTCTATTCAGTTACGTAGTGCCATATGAAGAACCGATTTCCTCTTCAGTCGTATTACCTCGCCTCCTAAATCTCTTATCCACCAATAATTCTCTAATCTCTAATCCACTAGCCACTCAAGTATCCTTATCACCCAGTCTCCCCCTCCCTCTCCCTCCCTCCCTCCCTCCCACCCACCACACCAAACCCCAACATACTCAAACCCTAAAACCCCGTCACATTTTGGGATCCCCTGTCACCCGTCAATATGAAATTTCAAGTGAATTCAAAGACCAAAGAACTTGTGGGGAGGTGAACCAATGTAGGCCAAAAACAGAGAGAGACAAAGGAGGATCAATTGATCAAGCTAGATTAGATGATCAAAAATAGTCAAAGATCAAGGCGCGCGCGCACATACACACACACACACACATACACGCACACACACACACATACACGCACACACACACACACACACACACAAGCGAACACGTACACACACACGGCTCGACTGTGCACTATAGAACATTTTTGACCGCAAATTCAGCGATACGAATTCAAATCCCGCCTGATACAGAAAAAAAAAACAGCATCGGTGCACTGCGACCCCGCACTCCAACTCTGGTGGGCAAGGAGTTTCGTGTGTGTGTGTGTGTGTGTGTGTGTGTGTGTGTGTGTGTGTGTGTGTGTGTGTGTGTGTGTGTGTGTGTGTGTGTGTGTGTGCGTGTATACACGCGCAAAGGTCACACCATTATCCATAGATCGAGCCATATATGACCTCCGACCGGGAGGATAACAACTGTCGACCACTAGTCCAACACGTGATCCAAGACCATCACAGGGGTTCGCCTTGCCAAAAGACACAACAGCACCACATAAGATCCTGCGTTCTTGCCGTCGCGTCAGAGGACGTCCGCCTATGACAGTGCCCTGTCTTCCCACCCCTCCCCCGCCGCCCCTACGGCCCTGAGCGCCTGGGCCAAAAGAAATCAGCTGTGCCCAGAGTCACGTCGCCTAGCGGACGTTCTTGTCAAAATCTTTTATCGAAATCTTATTCTCTGAACTTCTTTGCCAATACGAAGTCCAAACCCACATATCCAATGCATCATGAGTTTTGAGTCAAACAACATTGTTATTGTCATCATTATTAATTACTATTATTATCAATCATTACCATTGTTATCATTACTGAATGATGGTTTATCTCGGTGATGGCTGAGATGGAGTCTCATTACGGAATAAATATGGAAGCAGGGGATATAATGCATTCTGCCTTTACTACAAACTCAACTTCCCGACAGGCAGCTTCGAACCGTCACCATACCGACCTTGCACCAGCAAGCATTACATTAATAATAATAATTAATAATAATAATAAATGTGTCATTGTGACGAGTGGAAATAAGCTCCATGGGAAGGACTCGAAGCGTTGCTTTAGAAACTGCTTAATATGGATTGGCTCAAAGCTATCGTCTTTGCTTCATAATAAGCAGTCGCTAAGGCAAAGGTTCGAGTCCTTGCGGTGGAGCTTATTTCCAATAGTAATAATAATAATAATAATGGTAATAATAACAATAATAATAATACATACATATACCAAAGGCTTTTTCCCCCTACATGGGGGGTAGCCAAAAAGAAAAAGGCATAGAAACCACTCCCACACACTCCATTTCCTATATAATAATAATAACGATAATTGTTATAAGACAGCGGCTTGTCGCAAATGACAGAGCTTCACCCAACCATAGGTTTCTCACGTTCCACTGCGTGGGAATGGGTTGGCGAGTTCAATAAGCCACCCCAATGATGGTCACACTTAACCTCAATTAACCCCTCCTCTTTCACCCAACCCCAGCCAAATCCGGGAGCAGTTGGGGGGGGGGGACAAAAGCCACCCTTATACGTCAATAAACCCCCAACAATTCCCGGAAGTTGAAGATCAACTTCAGAACCTTGAATCAAAATCCCATCACGAAGCGGATCCAATCCCTTTCCACTTGGGAACATAAAAAAATACCTTAATCTAATCCCATTAACCTTAACCCAGTCATGGAATCCAATTCTCTTGTCTTCGGGATTTCTTTAAATCTATTCTCTCTCTTTCAACCTCTACCCGCTTCTTTTTTTGTTATTTATTAATTGAATTATTCATTTGTTTACTTATTTTCCATATCTAATGTTATATACCTCTTCACATCTGCTGAAGAGGATCACAGATAGAGATCGAAATATACGGATCTTTTTACTTTCGTCTATTCTTCTCCGAAAGTGGGTCATTAGTATAATTTTACCAATGTGCTATGACATTACTTTGTGATATGCCTATTTGTTTACTTATTATTCAATTATCATTTATTATTATTTTCATTTACTTTATTCTAATGGGCACTGGGGGAGATGCAGGGATGATCCATCATCCAAGAGGAGCTCAGATGTGGATGAAACAAGGGTGGTGGACGGGAGTGGAATGGGTAGGAGTGGGTGAGTGTCTTTGATTAAGCTACCTCCCTAATAAGGGGGAAAATCCCTTGGTATACAGATAGACAGACTTATTTATTATTATGGCGCAATCGGTTAAGTCACTAACACTTGCCACGTGCTAGCGCAGGTTCGAGTCCTTGGCTGTACCACGTTTCAATTTCTGCATGTTGGCCTCCTCGAGTCTCTCTCGATGTTGATAGCTTAGAATTTAAGTGTACTGTGGTTGATAAAAATGTATATCTGTTCACTGGGATCCAGTGTTGTGTATGTGTTGTATATGTATGTGTGTATGTGTATATATATATATATAATTTATATATATATATATATATATATATATATATATATTTGCATGCGACAAGAATACGATCAAATACCTTACCGCAAAGGTTCTAAACCTCTTTCCCGTTTATCACAAGTAAATTAAATACCCGTACGCCCTATCATCTGACACCGATATAATGTAACAAAGAACAGCCTACGCCAGGAGACGCTGAGTAGCTCCGCCCGAAGCCAGTCATCTTTGCCATATTATGCATCTTCGGGGACAGTTGGACCAGGTAACTACAGTCACTGCTGGGGAATCGGAGAGAAGTGCGGGATTCGAACCCACAATTAAGTGAATACGAGACCAACAAGCTTCCGATCACGCCTACAGAGCAATGTAATTTATACAATCTAATTCAATATACACTTGTACTGCAATGGTTCAAATTATAACGACTTAATAATTAAACAGAAGCATTAAGGTCATAAACAATTCACAATGAGGGAGGAGAAAGAAAAAGCGAGGGGGAGGGAGAGAGCAAGAGAGAGAGAGAGGGGGGGAGAGAGAGGGGAGAGAGATTGAGGGAGAGAAAGAGAGAACGCGAGAGGTGATAGAGAGGGGAGAGAGAGAGAGAGAGCAAGAGAGGGGAGACAGAGAGAGATACAGAGAGGAGAGAGAGAGAGAGAGAGAGAGAGAGAGAGAGAGAGAGAGAGAGAGAGAGGAATCCACGACACAACGTGAGGCGTCTTTCCAATTACGTGCGCCAATCGTAAAAGAGTAAGACCTCTTCAATCCCGTTAAGCCTGCCTTGCCTACCTGCACACAGCCTGCACAGCCTACACACAGCCTGCACAGCCCCTCCAGTCTACAATGACATTAATCCACATTTCTCTCTTCAACTCTTTCTCCCATAAAAACTCCCATACTCCCCGATGATGATGATGATGAAGATGATGATGATAATGATGATGAAGAAAAACCAGAAGCACAAGCCGAAGAAGAGGAAGAAGGAGAAGAAAAAGAGGAGAAGAAAAAGAAGGAGGAGAAGGAGGAGAAGAAGAAGAAGAAGAAAAGAAGAGAAGAAGATGACGAAGAAAAAGGAGAAGAAGAGGAAGAGGAAGAAGAAAGAAGAAGACGTTCCCATAAAACTTCCATATGTCCCCAATAAATGCCAAGGACTCGCACACAAAGAAGGAGGAGGAGAAGAAGGAGGAGAAGAAGAAGAAGAAGAGAAGATGAAGGAGAAGAAGAAGAGGAAGAAGAAGAAATAAGAAGACGTTCCCATAAAAATCCCATATGTCCCCAATACATGCCAAAGACTCCCACACAAACTCATCATAGTCTTCTGAATCCGTTCAAGACAATTTTATTCAGTTATAAGTAAGACCTTGTCCTTTAGATAATAAATAAATAAATGAATAAATCAAATAAAAATAATCAAGTCTAAAATCAATAATAAACGAAATCAAAACAAACAAAACAAAAACAAATAGATAATAAATCAAATTAAGTCAAAAAACAAGAAGAAAAAATTCCCGTTTTATGCCAACCACTTCCACCTCATCTTCCAATCATTTACCACTTCCTCTTCCTTCCTACCCATGATTGGTTCTTCTCAGAACTAATCATTCCTCAACCACATCATTCCTATTTCTTCCGCTTCTACCGTCATGCCATCTCGACCTTTGAATATTTCATTATGGTTAACGTTACACGATTGTGTTCAAGTGAACTTTAAAGAGGTGGAGGGGTGAGTGGGTAATGATTAGGTTACTGCAATGATGGGTTTGATTAGGTGTCTGAGTGGGGCAGTTTCTATATTATCTGTTTATAGTAGTTGGGAGAAAAAATCATATAAAGTTGTTGGAAATTGATCGAGTGTCATCCCCTCAGGGTTGCACCTCCAGACAGAGCCGTTGCAGGTTGCCAAATCGTAAAAATAAAATAAATAAATAATAATAATAATAAAAAAGGAAATTAATATTCGTCCCGGCCCAGTGAGCGAGTGTCATCCTCTCAGGGTTGCACCTCCATATAGATGCGTTAACAGATGTCTAGAGGATTAGCAGGGGGGGGGGATTCTGATGTAATTTCCTGAGAACAACAACAACGACCAGAATCGTAATATTCATCCAATGACATCAACAAACATAACATCAATTCCCATGACAATATCAACAACTCGTAACAACAATAACATAAAAACACTACCATAACATTAAACAACAATCCTGACAACATAGACAACAACCATGACAACAATAATTCTCATGACATCAGTAACAACCATAATACAAAATAATAATAATAATAATAATAAAAAAAAAATAATAATAATAAAGTAATAATAAAATAGATAACTCCCATGACATCAATCATAACAACCATGACGTCATCAACAACTCCCGTGAAGTCATCAACTCCCATGACGTCATCAACAACAACAATAACTGTGCTCATGATGATTTCTCGTCTTTTCGTACACATCGTCGACCACGCCCACTTTTCCACGAATTTCCAAAAACCAAAACTAACCCAATTATTCTACAATTACCCACACTTACACCCAAATCTGTGGTTAACGAATGACGTCATACGTCCTGTTTTCCTTCCGTTCTTATACCAAGGCGTGTTCGTACACTGCAGTACCAGAGATGACGTATTTCAATGATAATATTCAGTAAATATGGTTGCCGTGTTTCCAGCGGTGCCACATCTCACAGGATAAATTAACTGTGCCGCTTATAAATTATGGCAACTGTACAATCACTTCCAATAGCTCTGCCTATCCTCAGAAAACACAAATAAAATAGATACAGTAACATAAACAAACAAATAAATGTTTAAATAAATAAACAATAAAACAACAACCGGCAACTCTGTCTGCGCTGACTGATGTATACTGACCTGCCTCAGCATAGACAGCATTTACCTGTTGGCCGTAGATGGAAAGAGGTCAATCCTTCGCTTGCATTTTAACTTACCTGCAAAACAAAATAAAAGAGAATTAACATTGGCGAAATGCAGGTTAAACACATACACACACAAAAGTTAAATTTATGATTTTAAAACTAGATATGGTTGATGAAAAAATAAATAGACGAGATCCCACGACTATATTCGTAGCTCTTTTCCTGTACATAACTAGGTAAACACGCGCGCACACGTGTACACACACACACACACACACACATGTACACAAGTGGACAGACACATACACGTACACACACGAAGTCACACACACACACACACACGCACAAACACACATACGTGAACAGACACACGCACGCACACACACACGCACAGACAGACACACATGCACGTACACACACGTACACAGACACACACACGCACACAGACATACATGCATAAACACAATATCGTACATGAAGACATGTCTACTCCTAAAAGCAGGATCGCGCCATGCAAATTCATGCACACAAAGGAAGACTGACGTGCATGACAATGCATCTCCTAGAAATCCACATCCCACCAATCATGTCCTTCACACTGGGACGATTTTAGTCAATGTGTTATGAATTTGAATGGCTAGAAGATGACTTGCCTTGTAGTATTCTAAATTTAGAAATTTTCTGATACATTCCAACTATGTTTCTAGCATTCATATGGATTTAAATATCTTAATTCGTTATTCAGTTTCTCAATATATTGACTAAAGGTAATTTGGAGACTCGTAAAAGAACAAAATATTGTAACCGAAGTCGTCTGCACTCAATCGAACACACAGGTGTTGACGGTAATCTGCCCAATGTGAAGCTGTCTTTACCTCTTCCTGTCGTTTTATTCTTCTTGCCGCCAGCCTATTCATCTTCGCGGTGAGCTTAAATTAAGGAGGATATTAACCCTCTGATTGCGGGATTCGAACCCATGACCTTTGGGACACCAGCCGAGCAATCTATTCAACCAATTTATCCCGTTTTTTTTTTTTTTTTTTTTGGGGGGGGGCGTGAGGTGAAGTACATTTGTCATGAATAAATACATGACCTGACCTATGACCCAGCTTCCTTCGAAATTCGCGTTTTATTCTCCGCGAATCATACGGTGGTATTCTTAAAAAAATTCTTTCCTTATATAAGTATATAAATCTCTGGAAGGGAAAGATTTAAGGGAAGATTTTTTAAGAATACCACCGTAAGAATTAAAAAAAAATCTTCCCCTTCCAAGGATTTATAAAGATTTATATAAAGATTTTTTTAAGAACACCACCAATAGTTCATTCTCAACAATCGCGTATGACGTCATGTAAAAACTTAATTTTAAGAATAGGAAGTTTGGGTTGATGGGGGAGATTAAGGGGGGAAGAGAGAGAGGGGGGGAAGAGAGAGAGGGGGGGAAGAGAGAGAGAGGGAGGGAGGGGGAGAGGGGGAGAGGGAGAGGGAGAGAGAGAGAGGGAGTACCATGCACGCGTGGTTGACTAAGTCAGGTTGGGGGGGAATCGCTGGGGGGAATGGGGGGATATCCTAGAGCCGGAACCTTCCAGGAACATCTGTATTGTATCACCACTCCCCCCCTTTACTCCCCTCCTCCCCCTTCCGCTTCCCCCCCAACTCCCCCTCCCCTAAGACTTCCTGTCCCTAAAATCAGAAAGATGACTCCATCTCCGGTCTCCTCTTCTGTTCTCAGCGGAGCGTGGATACACGGGCCTTATGTGTCTCTGTTGTTCTGTAGTGCTGCCACTGTTATTGTGAATTCGTTTCAGCTTAAATTTAACCCAACGTCACAGGAAGAAATCTAAGGTGGTATTTAAAAATAAAAAATCTTTCCTTATAATCCTTGGAAAAGATTTATTTAAGGAAAGAATTTTTTAAGAAGACCAGCGTAAGAATCTTACGGTGGTATTCTTAAAAAGCCTTATATAAATCTTTCCCTTCCAAGGATAATAAGGAAAGTTTCTTTTAAGAATATCACCGTAAGAATCTTAGTGGTATTCGTAAAATAAAAAAAAAAAAAAAAAAAAAAAAAAAAAAAAAAAAAAAAAATCCTTATAAATATTTACCTTCCAAGAATTTATATAAGGAAATATTTTTTTTAGAATACCACCGTAATAATCTTCGGTGGTATTCGTAAAAAAATATTTCCTTATATAAATATTTCCCTTGGAAGAATTTATATGAGGATTTTTTTTTTAAGAATACCATCGCTAATTCCTTCTCCTTCTTTAGTAAACAGCGCCACAGGGGGGAGGTCAGCTTTAAGGCAGGCACTCCTGACCTGACCTCTTCCTTTCCCCCTCGAGGTCAACGGGAAGCGAAGACGCGAAGTAGTTATGTTGACATTCCGATATAACGACCCTTCAACCGCAACACCTCTTCTTCTTCCTCTTCCCACCCCTCCTCCTCCTCCCCCTTCTTCCCCTCCTCCTCCTCTTCCCTCTCTTCCTCCTCCTCCACAACCCTTTCTTCTTCCTCCTACCTCTCTTATTCCCCCTCCTCTTCCTCCCTCTTTTCCTCCTCTCGTTACACGTCATCGACGTAAGGAGGCTAGCGTGGCCTCAATTGAGGCCCTCTTTTGAGATGAGGCCCCTTCACAGCATCCGTATACGGAAGAGAGGGAGAGGGGCATGGGGGAAAAGGGAGAGGGGAAAAGAGAGAGAGGGAAAAGGAGGAGAGAGGGGAGGTGAGAGAGGGAAGGAGAGAGAGGAGGTGAGAGAGGGGGAAGGAGAGAGAGGGGAGGTGAGAGAGAGGGGAGGAGAAAGGGAGGGAGAGAGGGGAGAGGAGAGAGGGGGAAGGAGAGAGAGAGAGGGGGAAGGAGAGAGAGAGAGGGGGGAGGTGAGAGAGAGAGGGGGAGGTGAGAGAGAGAGAGGGGAGGTGAGAGAGAGAGGGGAGGTGAGAGAGAGGGGAGGAGAGAGGGGAGGAGAGAGGGTGGGGGAGAAAGGAGGTGGAGAGGATAGGTATAAAGGGGAGAGAGTGGTAGGGAGGGGGCGAGGGAGAATGAAGGTAAAGGTTGCTCCCTAAATAAACAAATAAAATAATAACAATAAAAACAATCCCTCCAAAGGTAAAATGAAACAAGTAAAATGAAATATAAATCTAAAAATAGAAAGAAAATAAAAAATAAAAATGTGATTTTTTTTAATGTTTTGAACAATGTGCAGCTTTCGATTCCATTTCTTTGTATGACGTCAGCAGTGGAAGACTTTGCATGAAAAGACATTTGTCATTGCCCTCATATGTTGCAAACAGGCTCCCTGCCCACGTCTGCAAGCGGTGTGCTTGTAGGCAAGCAAACACGTGGCAGGGTCCCGTGGAAGGCGCAAGAAGGCCTAAAAAAAAAAAATCTAACCTACGGCCGAAGCAATCAGATTCCTTCTTACATCCACAACCACCCAAGGCAAGAGACGAGCCGAATCCACCCTATTACAAAGAGAGAGAGAGAGAGAGAGAGAGAGAGAGAGAGAGAGAGAGAGAGAGAGTTTCATGAACTTTGTCGAAATCTACTGGAAGCCACCATCATCATCATCCACGATAATAATTCCTCCACGGGTGACCTTACCGGTGTCGCTATTTAGCAACATCAGATCTCTTTCCCCCCCGAAGTTTATTGATTACAGGGGAACCTGTAGCACGGAGAGAGTGTCTCCCAGCCGGTCCGGGCTGGAAGCTGAGCCCGTCTGTCCCGGCTCCTCTTAAAGCTGACCTCCCGGACGACGTTCCAGGCTCCAGCTGGAAGCCCGGTATGCGAGGCCCCGCCCTCCCGGCGACTGGGAACTGGAAGAGGCTTGTGGAAGGTTTCTTCTTCGTAGCAGAGATGGTCTTTTACGTCACCTAAGCTTCCGAGGTCTTCCAACCAACTGGAAGCAGGTTTCTTTTTCGAGGCAAAGATGCCTTTACGTCACCTAAGCTTCCGAGGTCCTCCAGGCGACTGGAAAATGGAAGCTGGAAGAGGCGGGAGGTTTCTTTTTCGAGGAAGAAATTGCCCCTTACGTCACCTAAGCTTCCGAGGTCTTCCAGGCAACTGGAAGCTGGAAGCGGGTTTCTTTTTCGTGGCAGAGATGCATTTACGTCACCTAAGCTTCCGAGGTCTTCCAGGCGACTGGAAACTGGAAGCTGGAAGAGGCGTTAGTTTTTTTTTTTTTTTATGAAGATAAGGCCTTTTACTTCATTTAAGCTCCTACGGTCTTCCAGGAGACTGTAAACTGGAAGACGCTTGAGGTTTCTTTCTTCGAGGAAGAAATAACCCTTTACTTCATTTAAGCGTCTTCCAGGCGACTAGAAACTGGCAGAAGCTGGATTTGGAGGTTTATTCTTCATGGATAAGACGACCACTGCGGTCATCCAGGCGACTGGAAACTGGAAGAGGATTGTAGAGGAATTTTTTTTTTTTTTTTTTTTTCGTGACGGATGACTTTGTTCTATCTAAAGGGGTTATCACACTGGGCTTCCACGAACTTCATCGCCGACAGTTGAGAGTTCGTTCGAGTAAAAACGACTTCGGTTACAAAATTCTATTTTTCAAATCTCCGATTATCAATTAATTATCTTTCCGTCATATATAGCAAAGCTGAATGATGAACTAAGAGACTGTAAACCTAGACGAATGTTAGACGCACTGTCGAAATGTTCTTAGAGAAGTCTAGGTTTCTATAAGCGAAGTCATATTCTAGTTATTCAAACGGAGGTTGGAGGTAAGATGTTGAAGGAAAAATAGCCCAGTGTGATAGCCCCTTACGCCTCTGCAGCCTTTTCAAGCCCCCACATACGCCGCCTATACGAGGCAATACAGCCACCTCATGCCTAGTCAACACAGCCGACGCATACATGGTCCAATGCGGCAGTTTTCTCATACGAAATGTGATGCAGCCAACACCACATACAAGAAGAATTACAGTCACGGCACATATGAGGCTCTGTATGAGGAAATGTTGTCAAAACCTCGTATGTGGAGTTACAGCCACAGTATATATGAGAATGTATGAGGAAATGCGGCCAACCTATGAGAAGATGAATTAGTCATAGCACATATGAGGCTATGTATGCGGAAATGCGGCCAACCCATGAGAAGATGAATTAGTCACAGCATATATGAGCCTGTGTATGAGGAAATGCGGCCAAAACCTCAATGGGAAGAATTAGTCACAGCACATGTGACTATGCGATCACTAGCACATATGAGATACAATGCAACCACCACATACCAGTGGTTATGTGGATGTCACCGCATACGTAAAGAGGACATGAAGTGTCGCATATGAAAACGTTCAAAGTCTTTATTCTGGATGAAAATAGACGGTTTTATTTGTGTCAGAGAAACTTGTGAGGCAGAGTCAGTCACGTGACCGGCACAGAGACATGATAACTAGCGCTTCTATCCTGCCGAATCCAGTCAGGCACTCTGGTCTCCCGGATGGAAGAAAAAGACGACGACGGCGAAGGTTAAGAAGAAGAGGAAAAAGAAGAATAAGGAAAAGAAGAAGAATAAGAAGATAATGAAGAAGGTGAAAAAGAGGAAGGCGTAGAATCAGAAGAAAACGAGGAAGAAGAAGAAGAAAAAGATGAAGAATTAGAATCAGAAGAAAAAGAAGAGATAGATGAAGACGAAGAAGAAGAAGAAGAAAGCTTTACCGAATGCTACTTTCGTTCCGACTTGTGGAACATTTTAAATTTCATTCTCAGAAACTTCCCAGCAGAGAAAACGTCTGTGCGCGTGAACAGGCCAGCACGGGCAAATGGCCTTCAGCAACCTCCCCCCCCCCCCGTCCTAAATCCACTCAAGTTCTCACGAGGAGTCTGGTGACACTTGTACAGTCGCAGTATCAAGTTCTTCCCCCAAAGGTCTCGTATTCCTTCTTGTAGCCCTGCAACCGTTACCGTGAAAGGTGCATATCGTTACTCGTCGCGAGAATCCCAACGGTTCTCAACGTATTTTTTTCCATTCCTTCCTTCGAAATTTTTTCAAAATTCGTGTGGTTCCTCTTCTTTTTTCTACCAAATCTCATAAAAGATAATAAATAAATAAATAAAACAAATAAAAATAATTATAAATAAAATAAATAATAATACAAATAGATACAAAATTAATAAAAATCACAATTATATATATATATATATATATATATATATATACGCACATACACACATATTAATAATAAAATGATGAAGAGAAACACTTTGCTTTATTACAAAGCTGACAATCAGAGTTATTTTCTGTCAGAACAGAGTGATGGATATTTTTTCTTTTTTCTTTTTCAGATTCCTCAAATTCTATAGAAATGTATTTCTCCTGACTCCCTTGGGGGTCTAAGGTCCCCCAGACGTTTTTATTCAGCTGAGGATGGACCCATCACACCGACTATCAATAACCCAATCAGTCCCACTCACATCTCCAATCAATAAACAAACAAATTTATTAAAACGTAAATAAACAAATAAAACAAACACGCACAGACCACAAAATAGAAATTAATGGATGAATAAATTAATAAATAAATAAATTTATCATATATGCAGACATCCACACTACAATCATGAATAAATAAAGAGGTAATTCGGTATAAAAAAAAAACGAAAATGTACTGATATATAAATTATAGATAAATATATAGATAACTAACATATATTTAGACACACACACAAAGCTAATAAATAAAACAAATATAAAATCACCTACAATGCAATCCTCACGCCCACATGACCCCTTGTACCCACTTCACGCCCGCATATCCCGCCCACATCTTGACGTCCATAAGTCTGTGAGAAATCCCTTCAATCTGCACCAACTCCATTGCACCATCAATAATATTGCGCAATATTATTGTACAATATTATTGTACAATATTATTGACGGTTCAGGGATGGTATTGAAGAATGACTATATTGAAGACATTAAATGTACAGGTCAATTACGTGTGCCTCTTCAATTCCATTCATGCACCATCAATAATATTGCGCAATATTATTGTACACTATTATTGACGGTTTAGGGATAGTACTGAAGAATGACAATATATTGAAGACATTAAATGTACAGGTCAATTACGTAAGCCTCTTCAATACCATTCATACACCGTCAATAATATTGTGCAATATTCCGTATTGTACATTATTGATGACTGTGTAGAGATGATATTAAAGAATGACAATATATTGAAGAATTAACTGTACAGGCCAAAGTGCCTCTTCAATAGCATTCATACACCGTCAATAATATTGTACAATACGGAATATTGCGCAATATTATTACACATCCAACCCGGTCTTTTTGTCCCTTGCAAGACGGTCGACTGTACAAAGGCGAAAGCACGAACAAGAGCGAGATCAATAACAAATCAACATCGCCATTCACTATCTATCGTTCAATGAATGACAGATTCAATACTTTTGTACGAAACAATATGACAATTTCGAAAAGATTAAAACGTCTTGTGAACTCTCTCTCTCTCTCTCTCTTTCACTCTTTTCAACTTCGTTTCGTCTATCCTATCAGCTATCAATAATTAATTTTCACTGATGAGGTGGTAAGGTGGGAATCGGAGAGGTGTGCGGGATTCGAACCCACAACTGAGCGAAAGCGAGACCAGCACGCTTCCCATTACGCCACAATACGATAACGCTGATAATGATAACAAATAAATTTGCACACACCAACATTATCCCATACAAACATAATCTATAAATATTCCCATACATCTAATATACGTCTAATCTATGTCAAAAAGCAAGTAGCGTTTTCTTTAGTCTCTTCCTTGACAGACAACACCCAGGGCAAAGGTTGCAGCTCAGCGTCCCTTGGCGTAAGCTCCTCATACTGTATCATCTCACTTTTAAATTACACTTAAGAAAACAAAACAATAATTTCCAAAACTTACATACATACATATACCAAGGCTTTTTCCCCCTTTCAAGGGAGGTAGCCAAAAAGGGAAAGGCATAAAAACACTCCCACCCATTTCATCCCTAAATACACTCCACACCCCTCCCACCCTCCCTCTCATCTGAGCACCTCCTGGATGACGGGTCATCCCTGCACCTTGCCCACCGCCCTGGGTCAGAAGCAGTGTCGCAAGACACAGCACATCCACAGCAAGGCCGCTTCATTTAATCGGCGACCCCCACTCTCCGTCCCCCTTTGCATATAATTTCCAAAACTTAAACTGAGATAAAGACCATAACTCATCATTTCAATCCCACGAGGTGGCAAGTGAGAAACCCGTAGAAGGGTAAACATTCTGTCAATTGCAGCAAGCATATATATATATATATATATATAGATATGGATATACATATATATATATATATATATATATGTATATATATATACAGATATATAATATATATAAATTTATAGATGTTATATATATATATATATATTATATTTATATATATATATATATATATTATATATATATTATTTATATATATATATATATATATATATATATATATATATATATATACATATATATTTATACACACACACACCCCCTACGGACCAGAGTAGACTAATCTTGAAAAAAAAAATATATATATATATACCACTATAATGTTATAAGTTTTCCTATTCCTACTCTTATTAAATCTCTCCTTCCCGATCTCTACGAATCGCCACTTCTTCGGGTCTTTCAGGATAGAAGCGCTGGGAATCCTCGGGGAGAGATTAAATCGCTTTCCTGCTGAGGGGTGGGGGGGGAAGGGTGATGTTCGTTGTAAGAGGGCGACAAGAAAGTGACAAAAAGTGATGTCAAGTCGCTTCGACAAGGTAACACGCCAGCCGGTAGCGGGAGGAGGAGGAGGAGGAGGATGAGGAGGAGGAGGGAGGAGGAGGAGGGAGATGGAGGAGGTGTTGGAGGACAAATAAGAGAGAGATACAGGAGGAGGCGAAGATGATGTAAAGGAAGAGGAGGAAGAAGGAAGAGGAGCAAGGAGGAAGAAGAGGAAAAGAAGAGGAAATAGAGGAGGATAAAGAGGATGAGGAAGAGGAGGAAGAGGAGGATAAAGAGGAGGAAGAGGAGGAGGAGGAAGAGCAGGAGGAGGAGGAGGAGGAGGAAGAGCAGGAGGAAGAGGAGATGGAGAAGAGGATGTGGAGTAGGAGTAGGAGTTAGAGATAAAGAAGGAAGAGATGAGGGAAGGGTAGGACAAAAAAGAGAAAGAGGAGGTAGGTAAGGAGGAGGAGGAGGAGGAGGAGGAGGAAGAGAAAGAGGAGGAGGAGGAGGAGGAGAGGGAGGAGGAGGGGGAGGAGGAGGAGGAGGGGGAGGAGGAGGGAGGAGGAGGAGGGGAAGGAGAGGAGGAGGAGGAGGAGAAGGAGGGGAGGAGGAGGAGGAGGAGGGGGAGGAGGGGGAGGAGGGGGAGGAGGAGGGGGGGAGGAGGAGGGGGGGAGGAGGAGGAGGGGGAGGAGGAGGGGGAGGAGGAGGGGGGGGAGGAGGAGGGGGAGGAGGAGGAGGAGAAGGCCGAGGAGGGGTGGTACGACAAAAAGGAGAAAGAGAGGAGGTAGAGGAGGAGAAGATGGTGATGGAGTTTGCGGAGGAGGAGGAGGAGGAGGAGGAGGAGGAGGAGGCCGAGGAGGTGGCAAGGAGATCGACGAGGGCGTCGGCGGTATGACGTCATCTGAGCAAATAATCCACGTTCGCTGCTGCGACGACCCTCCCGAGGACTCTGGTCGATTCCAGGTTTTTGAGTTCAGCGTCGTCGTCGTCATCGAACTCGTTGAAGAACAAGGTCACCGTGACCTGCACGTAGTCCAGTGGCTTACCAGCGCTTCTTTCCTAATGACTAGGGTAGTCACGTGACAGGAATATATATATATATATATATATATATATATATATATATATGTATGTATATATATATATATATATATATGATGGGTGAGTTAGTAAGTCATTGTACATTTGTCACGTACCGGCAAGGTTTGAGTCCTTAGCCTGACAGCGTCTCGGTTTCCGAATATTTCCCATCGAGCTACATACTCCTCTTAGTCTCAATCGTATTTGCAAGGAATTAAAATGGAAACAAGATAATGTGGTTGATATGATGAACACATATATATATATATATATATATATATATATATACATATATATATATATATACATATATATATATTTCTAACTGATGTTAGGTTGCAAGCCCTACTAACATATCTCTATTTTGGGGGGTTAGTATATTAGCTGATTTTCTAACAAGATACTGAATTTATTATTTTTTTTTTATTCCTTAAATACTGGTGTTAGACTGCAAGCCCTACTAACGTACATCTCTATTTTTTGGGCTAGTTGTTAGATGATTCATCATCTAACAAGATACTGAATTTATGTTTTTTTTCCTAAACACTGCTGTTAGCCTACAAGCCCTACTAACGTACCTGTATTTTTGGGCTAGTATGTTACCGGATTAATTTAATAACCAGACACTGAGAATTAAATATAAAATATATTCTTAATACTTTGCTCAAAATCATATTTAACAACGTAAGGCCCATTTGGCGAACGTTTGGTGGGCTTATGAATGAAGCCCCAAGTAAGCCCATCCACTAACTAGCCCAGTAACCTATCCTATTTCTCAAGCCCATCAATCCAACATCCACCCCATACTACCCCCTCATCCACTACCATCAACCAACACTGGACCCAGTCTGGAAAATTGCTCCATTTGTTGACATTTTTTAATTTACTGTTTTATTCTAATCACCTCCCATAAATAATTTGCTTTTGTATGTGATTATCTTATCTTATTATTATTATAATAATAATAATAATTATTATTATTATTATTGGAGGCTCGCTGACCGAGCGGATTAGAGCGTCACTTCTTGCGGCGGAGGTCAAGGTAACGGCAGTTCAAACCCTGCTGACAGCGAGTTGGACCAAGGGCATGGTTCATTAAATTTCATGCTACAAAGTTCTTTGTAAGGGGCACCACCCTAGCCTCCTGATAGGAGTTTGCGACGTTAGATTCATTATTATTATTACCATAATAATTTTTATTACTATTTTTTGTATCTCCCTTCTCACTCACACACGATTAATTTTTTAAGGGTTATGCCGATTAATCGGCATCAATATCGGCAAGAATCGGCATCGGATTATTATTATTATTATTATTATTTATTTATTTATCTTTTTTATTTTTTTGAGAATCGGCACACCCCCATATATTTTTTTTTTCATACCCAATCCCAGTCTGCACCAATATCGGAGTCGTATTTTTTCCATACCTAAACACAATCCAAAGTAATTTCTTATAATATATATTTTTTAAAGGTTAGTTCATTAAAAGAATGCCCGTTATTAGTTCATTAACTGGAGTTAACAAAACAATTATCAAGTTATGGCTCCTTAAACTCCTTAAACCTTTAGTCTGACGATAAATAAATAAATAAAGATAATAAAATTGAAAAAAAACAGATAATAATAAGTATGATGTACAAATGGAAAACAGAAAATAGAACATATTTATCTAAATCATTTTTTGTAAACAAGTTACAAAAAAAAAAAAAAATTACCTTGACGCGATTACATATGTTTTCCTGTACCACAGCTTACAATTCAAACAACAAAGAAACTTGACCGAAAACAACACCTCACCCCCGGAGCTCGACCGGGAGCGGGTAATAACAAATTCCAATTACGTTCACTTCCCGTTCGTTGGTACTCTCGCCACTCCCTTTTCCCGGCTGCTCACGCAAGCAGGGAAGCATGCAAGCACCGTCGCTTCCCCTACAATCCCTGCCTGTATATATCAGAACCCCACCCAAGCACTAATAATTTATTTATTTATTTTATTTATTTATTAGCAAATAAATAAAAGTATTTTCTTTTCTCTGCTTCCATGAGTATCACAGACTAACTCAAAATGTCCGTTTTTTATTTATTTATTTGTTTGTTTATTTAGTTCATTTGTTTATGTTTCCGTTATCTGTTTCAGAGGCTTGTCATAATTCCAGTTTCAGACACACCGCCCAAGCGACGCATTACCTTCTAATACGATGACCAACTTAAAATATTTTGTTCCAGTTAATATTACACGATTCTATTCTCCCCAGGGATTACAATAAATAAATAAATCCATCTTTCCACTAACTAAAATCTTGTGTCATCGTTGTGGCCATTTGGCAGAGACAAAAATTGGCGAAATACAATTTTTTTTGGCGTTTGTCCTTGCGCGGTTGCCACTAGCTCAGCCCGAGATTGTCATCATCAATTTTCGTCCACTTTTTCCCAACAACTTCCGTCACTGTCTTGTTACGCCCGTTGCATGCCATCTCCGTTACACCTACACGTTACACCCGTTACAACTACACATTACAACTCTCATCGCCTTGTACACCTCTCTCTAGCCATGCGCGCCATGCTACTCCTGCAATACCTTGTTTTTATATTTGCAAATATTACTGCCACCCTTCCACACACACACACACACACACACACACACACACCTGAAGCAGTTCTGAAAACTACCTATGCTGGTAGTGCACCATTTACTAACACACATACACAAAGAACAAAGAAAGAGAGAGAGAGGGGGAGAAAGACGAGAGAGAGGGGAGAAAGAGGAGAGAGGGGGAGAAAGAGGAGAGAAGGGGAGAAAGAGGGGAGAGAGAGGGAGAGGAAAGAGAGAGAGAGAAGGGGGAAAGAGGGAGGAGAGAGAGAGGAGAGAGAAGAGAGAGAGAAGAGAGAGAGAGAGAAGAGAGAGAAGAGAGATATAGGAAAGAGAGAGACGAGACAGACAGAAAGACAGACAGAGAGAGGGAGAGAGCTACAGCAACCAGAGAACCTCCTGAATGTCGAAAACGTACTCCAAAGGCCCCGAGGTACGTATGACAGCGTCACTACTGCTGCTGCACTACTGCATAGACCTGTGTACCCTTCGACACCATAGTCTTTTGCACCAACATTCCACACTCCCTCACGCATGCAATATCGACCCTTTCTCCCACCAGCATGCGCTTACACTCCCTTCCACTCCCAACCCCTTCCTCTCTCACTCTCCTCCTCCTCCTCTTCCTCCTCCTTTCCCTAATCCTCTTCCTCGGACTCCCTTAATCCTCTTTCCTCCTTTCTTTACGTTCTTCTTTCTTCTATTCCTCCTCTCTTTCCTACGTCTCTTTCACGAACCTCTTTTCCTCTTCCTTCTTTATCAATATTCGTCTCTTTTAATATTCCTCCTCTTCCTCTTCCTCCTTCCTACACCTCCTTCACTTCCTCCCCTCCTTCCTCTTCCTCCTCCTCCTTTTCTTATATTCCTCTCTTTCACTCCCCCTCCTCCTACTTCTTCACTTCCTCCTCCTCTCCTTATACTCCTCTTTCTCCAACTCTTCTCTCTCATTTTCTTCCTCCTCCGCTTCCTCTTCCTCCTCCTCTTCGTCCACCTATCCTTCCTCTCCCTCCTTTTCTTTATTCCCTTCCTCCCTCACTTCCTCCTTCCCTTCTTCCTCCTGGAAGCCGTGCCTAGCATAACTGGGATTACGCTGTCCCGACGCCTTATTGGGCAAAGTTTGAGCAATTCTTGTGCGACTTCATAAAGTCTCGACAACAATCTCGACTTCAGCATTCCAGACCCACTGGACACCAACAAGGATGATCCCCATAGTCTATTTCATCCTAAAGCCCTGTTCACACTAGCGGTTTCAACCGCCCGCGGTTCAATTACAATGTAAGTCATTAAAGGCGTTCACACACAACCGCGCATTTTCCCCTTGACTATGCGGTACCGCCGCGGTTCCCACGCGGTTCAAAATGAATAGATAAGCTGTTAACTACAATCAACAACAACAATGTGATTGGAGTTCTGGACGACACGAGGGGAGGCGACCCGTCGTCGAAGTCGTCTCCTTTACAATGGGGGCTGCACCGAAAGTCAGCCCATCGGGGTCCCTCCCCCCCTCAACCCCCAGATAGAGGGAATGACGGTGATGGGATCTGAGTAGGAGTGATGGGGAGATGATTCTAATTGACGTACTGTGTTTTTGTTCATCTATTCTTTCATTTATTAGATTATTTATACTTAATGAAATCATTATTTTTGTAAACATTCAATTTTTTTTCTCTCCACGTGAAGATTCAATATATCAAGGGATCGGCGTCCCTTTGACAAAAATACAATAAATTAAGTAATTGTATAAATACAATAAATAATTCGACATTTCATTGCCCCTCACGCAAAATACATTTAACCAAATTGCCGCAAGACAAAAATATAATAAATTAAATAAATATATAAATACAATAAATAATTCAGAGTTAAAACCTCTCAAAGGCAACTTGTCGCAATGTACCCTTTAACTCAGATATTCTCGACCTGTATTCACACATACAACGTGCTTATGAACTGCTGTTCTTAAACAGCGTGGATACGATAACTTCAACACTAAATTTAATCATTTTGCATCCACTTTCGGTTAATGTCCAGCTTGTGGACTCCAGTGGAAAGGTCTTGTGGACTCCCGTGGACCACAGGTTGAAGATCATTCTTTTGACCCCGACCCACAGTTACGACATGCGCATACATACATCTACATACATACATACGACGTACTAGCTTGTTCTAGCTCCCGCGAGAGGAAACCCCTTTCCCCTTTAGTGGCGAAAAAGATTAACCAACCCCTTTAACCCCTTTCTAAACCTCTGGGTGAAAATTATCGAGAACCCAGTTAACAGAACCCGACTTAACCTTAGTTAACCGCACTGCTAACCTAATGCGTAACAGTGTCTGAAAAAACAAGACCGTTTAGCTGCGGTCCAAGCTCCCACCTTTGCCCAGTGAGCTCAGATATCCGGGTCTTTTATCATTATGAGGCGGGATCGATCCCCAACGCACCACAACGGAGATTCCCAGCGCTTCTATCCGTGTGGACAATCTCTGCGTGGCGCGTTACTGACGCGGGGCGAGTTTGAGGACATTTGATACCTTAGTTCGTTCAGTTTAGCGTTCATAATTATCTGCGGTGCACTAGTATCTGCGATATAATATTACCACCGCAGTCGCCGCCGCAACATACAGTGTTTATGTTTGAAACACACAAAGAGACCTCTAATAATTTTTCTTATTTGATTTAATCTATATATATATATATATATATATATATATATATATATATATATTATATATATATATATATATATATATATTATATATATATATATATATAATGAGGAACAGACGAATATATATGAAATATAAATATAACGAGTGTCTATGAGCCTTACGTGACTCTTCGTAATAGACACTTATATATATGTATTGCACTGTGTGTACATGAGAGAGAGAGAGAGAGAGAGAGAGAGAGAGAGAGAGAGAGAGAGAGAGAGGGGGGGGGGTAAGAGGGGTTGAAAAACCTCTTTCACTATCTTTACACCAAGAAAAGAATAACACACACACACGGGACACCACGAGCATAGCTCCCCTTCCCGTAAAATACAACTATGTAAATATACACACACTCCCCACCCGAGTCTCCTTCTTCCCACCACTCTACTTGATCAAGGAAGGGCACTCTCCCCTTCCCCCCTCACTCCCCCCTTCCCCCAACTCATGTCATCTCTTCCATCAT
>NC_134816.1:22680158-22682658 GCF_046742065.1 Oratosquilla oratoria | reverse complement strand
GAGAGAAAAAAAAAAACAGGAAAGACGCTGAAAAACTACAACTGGAAAATCCCAAAATACGAAAGTTCAAATCCTTTCCAGCCTGAGTAGGAGAAGATGGAGAAGGAGGAGAAGATGGAGAAGGAGGAGAAGATGGAGGAGAAGGGAGAAGAGGAAGAAAAAAGGGAGAAAAAAAAAAAATCAGGAAAGACGCTGAAAAACTACAACTGGAAAATCCCAAAATACGAAAGTTCAAATCCTTTCCAGCCTGAAGGGTACTTGTCCATCCAACCTGGCAAAGCGCCAGGAGATTTTTATTCCCCTTGCGAGGTACCCCTTCGGTAGTGGTAGCTTACCCTAACTGCCACTATACAATTCTTAAAAAAAAATAAAAAAAAAAGGCCAACGAAAAAGAAGAAAAAAAAAAGGTCTCAAGGTCTCTACAAAGGTCAACCATGACCCCGGTCATCACGCCAAGAACTCTCTACTCCCTTACCATCTGGTACCTGTCCCCCCACTCCCCCCTGACGCCTCTGCTCCCCCCCAACTCCCCTCCCACCTCGAGGAGTGACTCAGAGGGATTCTGAGGGTCTGTCACGGAGTCATAGGTGCGTTCTGAGTGATAACTTCCAGATGGTTAGTGCTGTCATTGGCAGGAGGAGGAAGAAGAGGAAGAGGAAGAAGACGAGGAAGATGAGGGAGGAAGGGGAGGAATGGGAGGTGGGAGATGAGGAAGAGAAGGAAGGGGAGGAAGAGGAAGGAGAAGAGAAGGTCAAGGAGGAGGAAGAAGAGAAGGTCAAGGAGGAGGAAGAAGAGAAGGTCAAGGAGGAGGAAGAAGAGAAGGTCAAGGAGGAGGAAGAAGAGAAGGGCATGGAGGAAGAGGAAGAAGGAAAAGAAGAAAACCTGCAGCAGGAAAGGGAGGAGAGGAAGAAGAGAAAAAAGAAGAGGAGGAAGAGAAAGAAGACAAGAAGAAGGAAGAGGAGGAGGAGGAGGAAGAGAAGGAAGAGGAGGAAGAGAAAGAAGAGAAGAAGAAGGAAGAGGAGGAGCAGGGGAGGGAGAAGAAACATGACGAGGAGTGGGAGTAGGAACAGGAGGAGAAAGAGGAAGACGAGGCGTATGTTTGAATAAGAAGAAGACGAAGAAGACGAAGAAGAAGAGAGATTATTTAAAACCAATGTAATATAATCGTATGCAAACACCTTTGTGAGTGATTCACCATGGTCTTTAGGACCACGTGTTGGACTCGTGATCGACAGCTATTTCCCTCCCGGAAGAGAGCTCAGAGCTCGTACGACCGATCTATGGGTAATGCACACACACACCCAACTCCTCGCCCGCGAGAGTTGGAGTAACGACTCGAAGCGCAGCGATACTGAAATTATTTCAGCCCTGGGCAGGATTCGAACCCGGACCGCCGTAGTGACAGTCGGGGACTCTACCAACCGCGCCACCGAGTGTGTGTGTGTGTGTGTGAGTTGTATGTGTGTGTGTGTGTGTGTGTGTGTGTGTGTGTGTGTGTGTGTGTGTGTGTGTGTGTGTGTGTGTGTGTGTGTGTGCGTGTGTATGTGTGTGTGTGTGTGTGCGTGTGTGACGGTTTTTCATACGAAAGAGAAATGTCAACAGCCCAAAACCAAAAGAGAGAGGAAGGCCGGGACTAATATCCTGGCCTCGTTTGAGAAAAAGAGTTAGTGAAAAAACTGGAGGAAATGAAGTTGGAAAACTAACGCTGGTATTCTTAAAAAAATTCTTTCCTTATATAAATCCTTGGAAGGGAAATATTTGTATAAGGAAAGAATTTTTCTAAGAATACCACCCTTCCAAGGATTTATACAAGATTTATAAGGATTTTTTTTTAGAATACCACCCTTCCAAGGATTTATATAAGATTTATATAAGGAAAGAATTTTTTTTAAGAATACCACCCTTGCAAGGATTTTTATAAGGAAATAATTTTTTTTAAGAATACTACCCTTCCAAGGATTTGAATAAGATTTATATAAGGAAAGAATTTTTTTCAAGAATACTATTGTAAGACCCGAAGTATTGCAAAAGAAAAAGAGTTCTTCGTTCTTCCACAGGAGTGAAAAGGATGGAGATAAAGAGGAAGAAACGAATAAGGAATAAAGAGATAGGAAGGAAGGAAGGAAGGATGGAAGGGAGAATTGGGAGAAGGAAGGAGAGGTTGGAATGAAGGAAGGAAAGAAGAAAGTAAGGGGGGAGAAGAAAACATGACGAGGAGTGGGAGTAGGAACAGGAGGAAGAAAGAGGAATAGAAGAAGAAGACGAAGAAGACGAAGAAGAAGAAGAAATTATTTAAAATCAATGTAATATAATCTATGCAAACACCTGTGTGAGTGATTCACCATGGTCTTTAGGACCACGTGTTGGACTCGTGATCGACAGCTATTTCCCTCCCGGAGAGAGCTCAGTGCTCGTACGACCGATTCTATGGGTAATGCACCACACACACCCAACTCTCGCCCGCGAGAGTTGGAGTAACGACTCGAAGCGCAGCGATACT
>NC_134816.1:22670158-22675158 GCF_046742065.1 Oratosquilla oratoria | reverse complement strand
TGTGGTTAACAAGGAAGTGGGCAGGGGGTCGTCCTCCTCCTCCTCCTCTTCCTCCTCCTCCTACGAGGTCCTGGGAACTACGAGGAAGACATGAAGGGATGGGAGAGGACAAGCTGAAGGAAAAATGGGGAGGAGAGGGGGAGGAGAGGGGGTGGAGAGGGGGTAGAGAGGGGATAGAGAAGGGGAAGAGAGAGGGTATAGAGGGGGATAGAAAGGGGGAGAGAGCGGTGGAGAGGGAGATAGAAAACGGAGGAGGGGGAGGTGGAGGGGGTAGAGAGGGGAGAGGGAGACGGGGCGAGATGAAAGAGAGGGGAGAGAGAGGGGAGAGAGAGGAGTGGTAAAAGAATAAGAGAGAGGGAACAGGGGGAGAGAGGGGGGGAGAGAGGGGGAGATGAGAAAGGGGGGAGAGAGGGGGGAGATGAGAAAGGGTGGAGGTCTGGGGAGAGGAGAGAGAAGAGAAGGGGGGCGAAAGAATACAAAGAAAGAGGCGAGAAAAGAGGAGGAAGTTAAAGAAGAGAAGAGGGTAGAGGGACAAGAGAGGAAGAGGAGAGGAGAGGGATGCGAGCAGATGAGGTATAAGATACAAAGTATGAGATAGAGAAATAAGCAACGAGAGATTAGAGATAAGAGACGAGGCATGGAACAAGACAAGAGAGAGAGAGATAGAGAGAGAGGGAAGAGAGTAAGAGAGAGGGAAGAGATTAGAGAGAGAGGGAAGAGAGTAAGAGAGAGAGAGAGAGAGAGGGAGAGAGAGAGAGAGAGAGAGAGAGAGAGAGAGAGAGAGAGAGAGAGAGAGAGAGAGAAGAGAGTAAGAGACGAGGCATGAAACAAGACACACACAAAAAAGGAGAAAGAGAAGACAAAAGAGAGAAGACAAAGAGAGAAGAGCAAGAGGAAAGTGAGAGGAAGAGGACTGGCCCCGAGAAGGTCATTGGGGGAATCCGGCTGTGACGTGTGAGTTGGGGTCCCGCTACCGCGCCAGATGACCTCGTTTGACCCGGCGCCGCGCAGACGCAGCTTCGACGGGTTCGCCCGTCCCTTGGGACCGCGGCCGGCGGGTGAAGATGGGCGGAACGGAACTAACGAAGGAGGAAGAGAGGATAGGTTACCGGGATCGAACTGAGGAACGGAGAAAAGAAAAAAATGTAAATATATTGACGAGGAATGGGAGAGTCGCTGATGGAAGGCGTAACTGTGAGATTTTTTAGGGAGAGAGGGGAGAGGGGAGCGGAGAGAGAGAGAGAGAGAGAGGAGAGAGAGAGAGAGAGAGAGAGAGAGAGTGAGAGAGAGGGGAGAGAGAGAGGGGAGAGAGAGGGGAGAGAGAGGAGAGAGGGGAGAGAGAGGAGAGAGAGAGAGAGAGAGAGAGAGAGAGAGAGAGAGAGAGAGAGAGAGAGAGAGAGAGAGAGAGAGAGAGAGAGAGGAAGAGAGTTTTGAACAAACAAAAACGAACATAAATAATTACAAAGAATGGCGTAACTGTGAGAGGACGAAGTACTTGCTGAAGAAGATTCTTTAGTAAGGAGAGAGAGAGAGAGAGAGAGAGAGAGAGAAAGATACGTACTGAACAATCGAAAACAAACATAACAAATAATTGCAAAGAAATGTACAGAAACGGAAGGCGCCGTAAACAAAAGAAGACGAGTAAACGAAGAAACAGGGAAGAGATTGAAAAAAGAATGCCGGTGGCGCAGTAAGGGTGAAGGACTGTAGGGCAAGGAGAGGCGGGCGGAAGAAGGGTGTAGGGTGAGAGGAGGAGGAGGTGTCTGTGGAGGATCTGAAAGAGGACAGGAAGAGGGCTAGCCAGACCGGAAGGATGTACTCGCATGAACTCGCGTCTACTCCGTGGCCGGATGAAGCTTCCTTCTACCGAATCAAATAGCCTGGCAGAAATAAAAACAAAATATTGAACATTTTACGTTTTTATTTCTATGGTAGGTTTTCTGTTCGTGTAATAAAATCGCCTGACGACATATACAATAAAATTTCATCACCATTGTAAGGAAGGGCCTAATCGTGTTTGGATGTCGTTACTTGCGGCGAAGGAGTGGTGGTTCGAGCCCTGCCACCGGCGAAGTTGAACCAAGGGCATGGTCCGTTAAATTCCACGGTATGAAGTCCTCTGAAAGGGGCACCATCCTTGCCTCCCGATAACAATGACTCTCTGACATTAAACCAAAACATATATTTTTTTCTCCTAAGGCAAACGAGACTGAAGACTAAAGAGGAATATATTATTCCTACGGATGTTCTTTCATAGATCGCATGAATGTATAACGCATTGTTCCTTCCTGTCAAGGTTCCACTGAACACGTTACTAATCCAACCATCCACTTTTATACCAAGTACCTCTTTACCCTTCATCACGGGGTCAAGCCCCTCCCCTCCCTCCCTCCCTCACCCTACAGCTGAATGAAATCATCTGACGTCACCGTGGCGAAGAGCGGCTGTTGACATACGTCATGATCGTAAACGAGGTCATTCACTGGGTTACATGTTGACCTAAGCTCAGGTCAGCGGTTTTTAATTTGAATTGGCTCAGCAGTTGTGAACATGTGCGTGAGGATGGTTGAATTTATTAATGAAATTTCCAGAGAGGCACCCGCTGGTGTATGTGTATATATATATATATATATATATATATATATATATATATATATACATATACATATATATATATATATATATAATGTATGTATATATATTCTTGCCAAGTCCTTCCGTGCCAGTGTTTTTCACTTACACAAAATAACAATAAAAATAACAAGTAACAATAACAATAAAAATACGAATAATAAATAACTATAAAAAACAATAATAATGATAATAGAAAAACAAGAGTATTTCAGCGCAACTTTATAAATAAAAAATGATAATTATAATAATAATAAATAATAATAGTAATACTAATAATATGATAAAAAAAAATTATATCTAGTGCAATCTGAATCAATAAAATCTATAACCTTCGCCTACAAACTCCTGTTCTAACTTCGTTTCCAACTATCGTCAAGTCAATTTCATTATCTGGCGTCAGACAACCGAAACAAACACAACTGACACCTAATTGATAAGAGTTAATTTCAGTTTTCCTTTTTGTTTTTCTTTCTCTCTCTCTCTCTCTCTTTTTTATCTTCCTCGTCTCGGCAAATCCAATCTCAGAAGTCCAAAAGCGCAAGAAATTCCATTGCGCAAATCGTTCTTCTTCTTCTCGTCTGCGCAGCTGGGGGTGGGTGGGTGGGGGAGGAGTGGAGGGGGAGGGAAGGAGTGGATGGAGTGGACGGAGGGGAGGTAGAGGAGGTAGAGTCTGCCACGTCGGAGCACATGCACTGCACGCGGGGATAGGGAGAATGGGGGAGGGAAGGTTAGGGGGATGGGGGAATGTTGGTGGTAATGTGGGGAATGTTGGGGGTAATGGGGGAATGTTGGGGGTAATGGGGGTAATGTTGGGGGGGAATGGGGGGAATGTTGGGGGAATGGGGGGAATGTTGGGGGTAATGGGGGAATGTTGTGGGAATGGGGGATGTGGGAATGGGGGATGTGGGAATGGGGGGAAGGTTGGGGGTAATGGGGGGAATCTTGTGGGAATGGGGGGAAGGTTGTGGGAATGGGGGGAAGGTTGTGGGAATGGGAGAAGGTTGTGGGAATGGGGGGAAGGTTGTGGGTAATGGGGGAAGGATGGGGGTAATGGGGGAGGGAGGGCTGGGGAAATGGGGAGTGAAAGATGGGGATGGGGGAGGGAAGCCTGGGGGGTTAATGGGGGAAGGTGGGGGGTAATGTGGGGCACGGGCTTAAATGTACAGGAAATATCCTACAAACTTAATCTAATTCCGAGTTTCTTCAAATTGTATATATTTCTTATTTGTATTCACTTATTCTCTATCATATTATTATTTATTCTATAAAATGTTTCACTGTATTGTGGGAATGTTCTCTTGAAAAACTATCCACAAGATGCACGAAATAATAATAATAATAATAATAATAATAATAATAAAGAATAATACAACAAAATAAGTAAAATAATAATAATAATAATACAAATGGTCTCTTATTGTAGTCCTTATGGTCTCTGTAGTGTAGGCCATATGGTCACTTGCAGTCTCCTCCATGCTCATGTTCAAATGACCTCATGTTTTCAGTCACCCGAAGAAACCTCCCTAAGCCATTCCCCCTAACCCCCTTCCACCCCTAACCTCCTTCCTCATCCACCCCCTAACCCCTTTCCCCTTCCACTTTTAATACCGATTCCCCTTCTACCCTTAAACCCCTTCCCCTTCCATCCCCTAATCCCCCTTCCCCCTAACCCCTTCTAGTCTCTTCCACTCCCTAACCCCCTCCACCTCCCTAAACCACCGCCTACTCCCCCTTCCCTTTCCACCCACTAAACCCCCTTCCTTCCCCTGATCCCGCCTTCTCGTTCCACCCCCTAACCCCCCTTCCCATACCAACCCCTAACCCCCTTCCCCCTCCACCCCCCTAATCCCCTTTCCCCCCTTTACTCCCAAAAACGCCCCGACGGACAAATCTTACCCCGTCCGTCCATGCGGAAGTTTTGTATACATTCACCGGTACGGCTGCCAGCCAATTCCAACGAGAAGCAAAACACGAAGATGGTAAAAGGATGCCCACCCTGGTCTGTGGTGAGGTCGGTACCGTTGCCGCCTCGTGAACGATGAGACTTCGGTTCGAACCCCTTTGTCGACTTCTACTGTAGCTATGGATGTCCAAATACAAAGGACAAAGGTGCAACTAAGCGCCTCTTAGCGTGTGCTCATCGCTTTCTACAATACAAGGAACGACCATGACAATAGACAAAGATATAATAATCACTTTCTACAGTACAAGTTAAAGCCATAACAATAAAGATATAATAATAGTAATGATAATAATAAAAAATATATATAAAAATAAAGAAATTAACAAATAAATCAGGGAATAAAATTAATTTGTTCAAAGAGATGAAGCACTAATTTTAGCGATGGCTTGACTTCATACTGCTG
>NC_134816.1:22655158-22660158 GCF_046742065.1 Oratosquilla oratoria | reverse complement strand
TAGGGTGATGATTCTTCACGTGGGCTATCCTAGGGTGACGATTCTTCACGTGGACTACCCTAGAGTGACAGGTCTTCATGTGGGCTATCCTAGGGTGACGATTCTTCAGTGGGCTACCCTAGAGTGACAATTCTTCATGTGGGCTATCCTAGGGTGACAATTCTTCACGTGAGCTATCCTAGGGTGACAATTCTTCATGTGGGCCATCCTGGGTTTACGATTCTTCGGTTGTACAAGTTGATGACAATAAGCATAACCCTCATTCAACCTAACCTAATCTTTATTCCACTGTTGATAATCGGCGTACTGGGGTGACAATTCATCATTTGGGATCTCGTGGGGAGACGATCCTTCATGTGGGCGTTCTGGGGTGATAGAAGAGGAGGGCGGGAGAGGAAGCCACTGTGGGAGAGGGATGGAAGAGGGGGGGAAGAGGAGAGAGAGAGAAAGGTGGCAGGGTTGGGTGGAATGGGGCTGACTGGGTGTGGAAGAGGGATAGGAGTGGAGGATCTGTGGAGTGAGAGGGGAGGAAATAAGGTGGATGGAGGTATGTGGAAGGTGTGGATGGAGTAGAAGTGGATCGTACGTCGTTCTTCAGTACAAATAACCATCGTTTCTATCCTAATGGAATCTCGCTGGTCGAGCGGGTTAGGGCGTCGTTCCTTGCGGCGAAGTTCGAGGGGATAGTTGTTCGAACCCTGCCACCGGCGAAGTTGAACCAAGGGCATGTTTAATTAATTCCACGGTACTAAGTCCTCTGTAAGGGGCACCGTCCTAGCCTTGAGGTAAAGTCGTAGAAATGGTAAGAGAGAGAGAGAGAGAGAGAGAGAGAAAGTCACGTCTAAATCATAAAAGAATTACTACGTGACTGATCCGTAGGGATGTGGAGATGGGCAGGAGAGTGTAGGAATGGAAACGTGGATTTTATTGAGATGAGGGGAGGCCATCTTAGGAGATAAAAAGGTTTTTTAAAAATCCCGAAATGTCGGTAGGTGATTTCAATGAGCATTGTAGAGCCAGTCCAGATCTTATTTACTTATTTATTATTTATCTATTTATTTATTTATTCATTTATACCTCATCTTAAGTTCGTAGTAGAGTCTGTGGTTGCACCACCTAATCACCACTAAATTCTTGATGCTTCTCGTTATATATAAAAAAACAGATGCATATACCGGTATATACGTATATAATTACACACAAATATTTTTACGTATACATACTGTATATGCTTCGAATATGTTAGCTCGCACGTACACACACACACACACACCACACACACACACAGACACACTCACACACACACTCATACACACATATTCACTAGAAATAAAAATTCACTGTTAATAATTCATCAATTTATTTACCTTAAAAATCGAATTGAGGCCTGCGACCTCAATTTACGAACCAACGGAAGACAAAATCAGGAGCTCAGTCTTACCTGGAAGTAAAAGAAAATGGGAATCGGTGAGACAAATGTTTATCGTTGACGTTCAGAAAAAAAAAGTACATTTGTTCATTTGAACCTGGCGGAGATTCACGTGGCATTTGAACAGTTAAGTTTCCATTTTCTGGAGGAATTTATTTATTTATTTATTATTATTATTTTTTTTTTTTTTTTTTTTTTTTTTTTTTAGCATTCCCCCGCCTTTTTTGTTCCTTAATGTGCATTCCGCCACGAACGATCTAATGGACGAATATATATATTTTTTATTCAAATGAATATCCACCAAGTCAAAATGAACACACGCACACGCACACGCACACACACACACAAATAATGATAATAATGATAATAGTAAATGCAATGAAAAATATTTTTACTAACACGAAAACAGTCTGCGAGCTCAAAACAAGAATAAACAAAACACACGCGCACACACACACACACACACAAATAATAATAATAATAATAATAATAATAGTAAATGCAAATAAAATAAAATAAATTCTAACACGAGAACAGTCTAAGAGTTGAAAACACGAATAAACCAAACACTATTATATTCTAGGACGCTGTGGTTAGACAAGCCCCAAGTGACTCAGCCGGTTTCGATTAGAAGCAAGTTAGCTATTAAGGCTAGCTAAATCAGGTTAGTTAGTCTACTAGCCCAAAGCGCATGGGCGTGACTGGCGAGTGCGTGCAAAGGGATTTGGTATAATAATAAAATCATATTAAACAGAAGGGGGAGGGGAACGGAGGAAAGAGGAAGGATGAGGATGAGGATGAGGGAGTGAGGTAGGGTGGATAGGAAAGTGGGGAAGGGAGAAGAGGGAGGGGAAAGGGAAGTGGGAGGGAGAGGGGAGGGGGTAGAGTTGGAGGAGGAGGGGGAGGGGAGGGGTGTAATTAATGAAGACCTGTATAAATATCAATCTACTCAATAACAACAAATACATATATGGCCATATATATATATTTGAGTTTTATGTACACATTCTGACAAAGGTTTCTACGAAGTTAAACTGAATTGTTAAGCAGCGTTAAAAACGATAACATCCTTAAAACATTTAATAGATCATTATTTTTTACAATATCAACTTGAAACAAAAAATAAATAAATAAAAAATAAAACTGACTTTGTTAATTAAAAAATAATCCCTTTTAAGGTTAGTAAAGGAAAAAAAATGAACAAAATAATGTTAATGAATAACAGAGAACCTCCTCCTTCCACCCCAACCACCACCACCACGGGTTAGTGGAAACTATCAAGAGACGGAATCCCCCCAACCTGCCGGTCTCGCTATCCTGCATCGCCACAGCGCCAACCTGAAGGACAAGCCGGCTCCTGTAGGATCTCCTCCTCTTCCTCCTCCTCCTCCTTCTGAGCGACGACGACCTCCACCACCACCATCATCTCCGGTTCTTAATCGCGGAGCATCCCCCACGCCCCAGGACGCTGCAGAAGGGCGCGTCCTTTGCGGCGAAGGAGGCGCTGAGGACGCGCGGAGACTTGCCAAGGGCCGCGCCCTATCGATCAACATCGCGCGGGCTTGGCTACTGCTCCTGGGCCGGCTCCCGGGGAGTGAGCTTCTCGATACAGGTGCAGGAGAGTTCCGGCGGAGAAGGGTGGATGAGGTGGATGTGGAGGTGGATGTGGAGGTGGAGGGGCTGGTGGCGGTAGACCGGGATCCACCCGCAGCCACATCCGGCGTCGACCAGAACGAAGGAGCCACAGCCAACGCGCGAAGTCGACTGTTGCAACTGATGCTTCCAGACGAACTCCAAGTCCTCGAAGTTCTGTTCGGTGCTGAGCGTCTTTCCGAAGTCGGGGAGGTTGTGCCCGAAGAGAGGGCCGGCTGGGAGAGGAACTGCGACAGGAGAGGAGACCGGAAGGCCGTCCGGAAGCTTCTGGAATCCAGCGACCCGCTGACCGGCCGCGAAGAGACCAGACTGAGACTTCGCCTTCCAAAACCGTGACGGAAACTGCACGACGAAGTCACCCAGACTCCAGGCTCGACTTCGCTATGGATTCTTCCGATTCGTATGGGCCACGGGGACCTAGGGGTCCCAGCCAGGGTACTGTGCTTCCAACTCCTGACCATTGTAGGGGATTTCACGCCAATATCTTGAGGGTAACCCTCCACTGGGTTCCTCAAGGACCACCTGGTCGGCGAGCGACGGAAACTACCCGACCAACCACTACCCCCGATCTTCTCTTCTTCACTCCTCTTCAGCCTCAACGACGCCCATGCCCCGCTCTTCCCTTCCCGAACTGCCAGGTCCTTATTCTCCCGAAGTCCTGAAGACCCAACGGGGTCTAAATCCTTCAAACGGCGTCCCGAACTCATCCGCGACGAGAGAACGACCTGGGTCTTCTCTGGATCGATCGCTTTGTCCGAGGCTTCGGATCGATTCCGGTCCTCCCGTTTCTTGTTCAGACGCTCCACCAGAGCCTTTACCCTGAACCTCTCCATTATCACCACCACGACCACCACCACAATCGCCACCAACGCCTCCACCGCGCATAGGCTAAGTTAGCTAACCTCCCTCGTCCTTCTTCGCCAACAAGTGAATCATGCAATTCGGAGAGGTCTTCGTGAATCAGGGCGTTTCATTCAGTTGGGATTACGATTCCAGAGAGTAGATTTGGGAATGTTAATTCTGACAAGAATCCAGGCGATTAATTACGTTTAAACGCGGTTCTTGTCCTCTGCATTTTGAGTTCAGGATGATCACTAACACCAGAAGTTCTGAGGACACCAAGAAGAACGAGTTACAATTTCCATTTACTTACTGAATTGTTAATCTTCAATTTACCATTTAATGATTTATTCATTTAATTACTTTTATCATTCAGTTTGGAATAACCTCTGACTATGAATGGAAAACACAACCGTATTGATGAACTCATCAACACAACTAGTTTGTACCCATGGCATCAAATGGGACACAATTAAAGATTGACGAGTTAAAACACCATATGAGGACGGAGCCTTTATTTGTACGACGTTTCGCTTATTACAGTTTTTTCAAGTACTTTCAGGTGTCTACCACGTCAGTCTTGTCGGCAACTGCTACTTTCATGAAAACAATTAAAGATGTTGATTGGGTCGCCTTATGAAATGCGTACTCAGCGAAACAGACTCATTACTCCGGGAAGCAAATGTCAGGAGACAAAGAAATCTTTCTTGAACACCCACACCATGGTACAGTCGGTAGCGTCTTCATTTCAAGATAATAGTATAGTGCCGCACTGCCGAGGGTTCGAATCCTTTAGACCAGAAGTTCTCAACCTTTTCCCCCTTACGTACCCAGAGTCATCAGACCATCGACCCGTACCTCCATTAATCCGACACAGAATACAGAACTATAATACATTAAGACTAATCAAACATACAATTGTACCCCAATGAATATCAAATGGTTCGAAATGTGATGACCTTATTCATCAATTAAGCATTAACCTTATAAACAAATTACATTGTCCTCTCTCTGCAGATTTAAACGTTTGAGTAATCTTTCGTTAGTCATCAAGTATCCCTTGGAAATCTTCCTTCGA
>NC_134816.1:22627658-22650158 GCF_046742065.1 Oratosquilla oratoria | reverse complement strand
AGAGGCACGTACCTAATCCCACCCATTTCACTCCCCTTTCACCACCCACTCCACTTCTTCCACTTCCACCACGGCCTCCGCCCCCCTCTCTCTCTTTTTCTCTCTCTCTCTCTCTCTCACACACACACACACTTATGTACACACATATATCCTTAATGTGGCGGCACACTAGGCTAGCATGCTACTTGCTTTTGCAATTTCGTTTGAGTAGAAACGACTTCGGTTACAATATTCTAGATTTCCGTAAGAACGTCTCGACAATGTGTCTAACATTCGTATTCTAGGTTTAACTTCTCTTAGTTCGTCATTCAGCTTCTCACTAGATGACGTCAGCAAGAGTAATTTGACATTTGGAAATTTGAAAAACAAAAGATCGTAACCGAAGTCGTTTCTACTCAAACGAAGTAACAATAGCAAGTAGCATGCTATCAAGAAATGGCTAGTGTGCATCCACCTTCATTCAGTCAAAAATGGACAACATTCAAGTACAGTAAATAATAGTGACTGATCCTGGTGATATGTTGCCAAAAGATATTTCCCAGTATCGAGATAAAAACTAATTAAAATAAGAATAGATAAATAAATAAACATAATAATTCATAATCATATTGTAGGTGGGTTTGATAAAAAAAAATATCGAGGACAGTTTTAATGGCAATTTCAGCTTAATCCTCATTATAAATAGATATATTAAAATTAAATACAATACACAGAGGTGGAATAACGCTGATTTAATAACTAGCCGTAGTAAATAGAGCGAAGTTTAGCTTTCTAGTTTAGTAGTGTTTAGATCACGTGACTGGCCCGCTGTTCTGTGTGCATTACTACGCATGCGCAAACTCAAAGTCTCTTTTGCGCATCTGCATTGCGATTTAAACATTTCGTTAAAATAATTTGACAAATCACCTATCACTGCATTATGTATTTTTAATAAAAAAATAAAATTTATTTCATATATTATTAAGTTAAATAACCGACAAATTCCTTATAGGTATACATGAGCGTATGTATTATGTATAATCGTACTGTACTACTTTAACCTAGTCTTACCCCAAACCCTCCCCCAACCCCATAACCCCTTTCCAACCCACAGAAAACTTCACATCTCTAGTTTTGCCTTCGATTTTTTTTTACCCAAGACTATACATCTCATTTTTTTAATCTTTCTGTTACCTACCGTACCCACTCAATCCCTCTCCCTCCCCTTCCACCTCCTTCTCCCCCCCCAATCCTCCTTTGTACTCTGCCTGGAGCTGGGAACTGGACACCACAATCACGTGGTGGAATATGCGCAGTTATACCAAATTTTGTGGCTATACCAGACTATGTATTCCAGCGTTTCTCAACTTTTTTACCCTTGCGTAACCTTTAAAATAAATTACATGTTTCAAGGAACACCCGCTCAAAAAAAAAAAAAAAAAAACAATTATATATATATGGATATATATATATATATATATATATACCATATCTTTCTCATAATATTTTCATCGTAACTATAGGTTAGATATGATGTCTATACTACATTATTACAATCACCAAGAATACGTCGTGCGTGTTTTATTATATTACGTATATGAAATTAAATAAAAAATCAAAAGAGCATTAGCTTATCTCACTTGTTCTCGCGGAACCCTTAGGGACCTTTTACGGAACCTTAGGGTTCCGAGGAACACTCGTTGAAAAACGCTGTCTATCAAAGCTAACTTGATGGAGGTAATTTTAGGTAACATCTTGAAATGCATAGAACGAATTTTAAAATATTTTTTGTAAATGTTTGATTTGTTCGGACATAAGATTACCCTTTTCCTTTAAACATAAGATAAACATAAGAATGGAAGAGACTGCAAGAGACCATAAGGCCTACACTAGGCAGTTAATGACTTCTGTGGTTAAATTATAACACTTGTAAATGAAATTAACATTCAACTAAAGAAAAAAATTATATATTCTTCATGATAATAATAATAATCATAATAATGATAAAATAAAAATAATTAAGTTAACGTTAAAAAATTAATGAAGTTAACATTTACAAAAATGAATAAAATAATAATAATAATTAATGTCCAATGCAGGACCATCGCCCTACCCCTTGGGGATCAATACAGCCTTTGTAGCTCACCAATAGTGGCTTCATGCTATGTAAATTTGTACGCGTAATTCATGATCCAGATACTTAACAATACGAGAATAAACAACTGTCCCAACAAGCTTTCTATTCTCTCTCTTTTTTTTTTTTTTTTTTTTTTTTTTTTTTTTTTTTTTTTTTTTTTTTTTTTTTTTTTTTTTTTTTTTTTTTTTTTTGTTAATAATAGTAAGGCTTCCTTGGCTTGCAGCCTTGGCTTGTCCCGCTTAGCCTACAGCCTGGGCTTACCCGGCCTCATTCCCCCGAACCTATTCCACAGAAGACAAGTTAACCTTGAAACCATGACAATTGTTATCATCGTATTTCTAAGGATCGTCCGATCTACTTCGACACAAAACCATAATTCTCAAGACAATTTGTGTACCTTTGATTGTTTTGTTTTTATTTATATATTTTCTTATTTGCAGTTAACTATATCTAATAACAGATTTTTCTCGTTCATTTTAAAGTTATATTTTACAGTTCTGCAAGCTATATACACACACACACACACATACACGCACACACAAACACACGAAAGCACAGATGCACACACGAAAACACACATGAAAACACACGTGAGCACACACGCACACACGAAACACATGAAAACACACATGAAAACACACACACGTGAGCACACACACACACACGAAACACACATGAAAACACACACGCACACACAGGAAAACACACATTAAACACATACACGAAAGCACATACACACACACACACGCACACACGAAAACACATTACACGCATACACGAAAGCACACACACACGCACACGAAAACACACATAAAACACATACACGAAAGCACACACGAAAATACACACAACGAAACGCATTAAAATACGTACACGAAAGCACACACGAAACATGAAAACACGCATTAAAACACATACACGAAAGCACACACGAAAACACACACAACGAAAAAATACATTAAAATACATACACGAAAGCACACATGCGAAAGCACACATTAAAACACATACACGAAAGCACAGGAAAACAACGACACAAAGAAATAAAGTCCACAAATACACGAAATCATGCACATTGTCCAAACGACTGATCATTATACTACGACTAACAAAAGCAACAATGCACCAACAACAACGACAACAACCAGGACTTAATTCAATTTACTGCGGTCACAAGAAAGTTGTGACCCCTCATCCTTCAAACGAGACATACAAGCCCTCCCCCCTCCTCCCCCTCTCCCCCCAGAAGGGGAGGAGGGAGAGGGGGGGTTGCCACTCGAAGAAGGAAGCAGCAAATTCACCCCTTTCCCCTTCCCAAACCCGCGGCACACTTTAATTTTTTTTTCTGGCGAGCAATAGACGTCCTAGAAACAATCGGCAAATTGGGGTCACTTGGTGTCAAACAGAATAAAATATCCTAAGGTAGACCAGAACGTTGACAGGGTCGATGTTGAAATAGTGTATCTACAGGACAAAAGGAACACACACACACACACACGACTCGTGGCCCAATGGTAGAGTTCCCGGCTGCCACTACGGAGGTCCGGGTTCGAATCCCGCCCAGGGCTGAAATAATTTCAGTCTCGCTGCGCTGCGAGTCGTTACTCCAACTCTCGTGGGCGGGGTGTTGGGTGTGCGTGCGAGTAAGATCACAGCACTACCCATAGATCGGTCATATCTGAGCTCTCTTCCGGGAGGGAAATAGCTGTCGATCACGAGTCCGACACGTGATTCAAGACCATGGTGAAACACACACAAACACTGTATACAGCACAATACACCACCGACCCCAATTAACCCGTGGGTCGGTCCCAAACAAACACACTACCTCTCATCTACTAACCCGGCCATGACATGGTATCAACATCAATGGCATTAACAAAACAAGTTGTGTGTGTGTGTGTGTGTGTGTGTGTGTGTGTGTGTGTGTGTGTGTGTGTGTGTGTGTGTGTGTGTGTGTGTTTCACCATGGTCTTGGATCACGTGTCGGACTCGTGATTGGCAGCTATTTCCCTCTCGGAAGAGAGTTCAGAGCTCACATATAACCGATCTATGGGTACTGCTGTGACCTTACACGCACACATACACACACACACACACACATCCAACTCCCCGCCCACGAGAGTTGGAGTAACGACTCGCAGCGCAGCGATACTGAAATTATACCAGCCCTGGAACTCTACCATTGCGCCACCGAGTTGTGAGTGTGTGTGCGTGAGTGTATGTGTGTGTGTGTATAGCACAGGGCCTCTCTCCGACTGATTCACCGAGGGCTCTGGCGTCCCACGCCCCAAGGGTTATGTCAGGTCACCGTTGCCGTCGTCATCGACGTCGCCGGATGCCAGACCGAACTCCCGTCCACATCCACTGCCTCTTCGTTTTTCTTTTTGTCGTCATTGTCTATTTTTTTTCCCCTTTGTCGTATTTTTTTAATTTTTATTTTGTATGACTACGTCGCTAAGTCGTCATCCACGAGGTGCTAAGATAAGAGGGAGGGTAGAGGAAGGGGAAGTGTATTTAGGGATGGAATGGTTGGGAATGGATTTATGCCTTCTTCTTTTTGGCTACCTCTCTTGTAAGGGGGAAAAAGCCTTGGTATATGTATGTATATGTATGTATGACTACGTCGGTATAGGTAATTCTCAAATCGTGATCAATTTAGTTTTGAGTAGAGAGAAGACAGAGAGAGGGAAAGAGAGAGAGGGAGAGAGAGAGAGAGAGAGAGAGAGAGAGAGAGAGAGAGAGAGAGAAGTGGGGAGACCAGTCAACATATCGACATATACACCCGAATTATAACCCACTTCGCAATATATATATTTCGTTCCCACGAATAAATCAAACCCAACTTTCCAAGTATCCTACGAGATTCTTTGCGTTAACATTTGTTAAGCTAAATGGTAAGAGACGTATATTATAACTTAGGGATCCCGGGTTCGAGTCCTGTAACCATTTCCTTTGTACTATCACAACTCCGTATACACAACTAAAGTACAATCATTATAGTACTTCATAGCCTATAACAAATGTGTATGCCATATATGTGGTAAATATTCGATAATTCACACCTTATGTGAGATCAGAGCACCATAATGTACACTATACATGCGATCAGAGTACCATAATGTACATTCTATGTACGTTTAGTACTCCACAATCTATACCATATGTACGATCAATACTCCACAATTTACACAAACTGCGAGATCACTTCTCCATAATTCACACACCACGTACAATCATTTCTCCTTAATCAACGTACAATGTGCTACCAGTTCTCCATAAATATACTCCATATCTCACAAATAGACGTGCACAAGATTCCAATATCCACAAAAAGATACGCAACCACTTTTCCGCAATCCACAAGAATGATCAAGTTTAGTTTTCCCATAGCTTTCATCACACGCGCGATTCGTACACCAAAACTCGATCAAGACGAATTCTTGCGGCACACCGTGCGGCACCCACGTCCACAACACGACTCGAACCTCGCACTCGAAGTCCAGACTACTGCCGAGGATCTAACAACGCCACTTTTTAAACCAAGGATCGCCACCGCCGCCCCTTGATCCGGGCAGCATCAGATGTCAGTCATCACGTCCCCGCCCAACACGCCCACCCCACGCCCAACACACCCACCCTCCACCCTCCCCGCACGCCCACGGCCTCCTGGACAACACAAAAGGGGATTGTTCTTGGGAATGGCTGGGCGTGCCTCTTCATCGCCTGCGCCGCTGGGCACCATACCCCACCCATCTACCTCCCCCTCATAACACGGGAAGACTACCTTTACTAAGGCCAGGATGAAAGCTTTCAAAGGTGCCCCCGAGTCAATTCTTTTCGTCCCAGATTGCATCAGTCATCTGTACCAACTTTTTTTTTTTTTCATTTTTTGTCAGATTTGCTCACTGATATCCCTCTTAGCAGCTCCGGGCCGCTTCTCAATTGACCAAGTCCGTCATGCGTCATGCAAAGGAGTGACAGAAATATTCTACATCACCCTTCAGCTTGCGCATGTACAAAAGTATACATTCATGCTGGACAATAGATCAACATTTAATGCCTTAAATAGGTGAGAATCGAAGAAGAGGAAGAGGAGGAAGAGGAGGAGGGAGAGGAGGAGGAAGAGGAGGAAGAGGAGGAGGAAGAGGAGGAGGAAGAGGAGGAAGAGGAGGAAGAGGAGGAAGAGGAGGAGGAAGAGGAGGAAGAGGCGGTAGCAGGAACTAAGCCACAGGCACAACCTGGAAGCCAAGGTGCGGCAGGACCAAGGCGTGGCAGGGCCCAGAGGGAGGGCGAGGCGAAGCAAACCGACGCGAGGCCAAGCGAAGCGAAGACCTCTCTACACTCAGGAGGACCCGGCTGCTCCGCTTAAGTGACAAGCAACACACAACAGCGCCTCAGGCGGGGAGTGTAAACAGGAGGACATTTCGCCCGTAATTAATTGTTTGTGAGTGGCGGGAGGTTCTGGTGGTCTTGGATGCTAGAGTGGTGGGCTAAGGAGACGCAGATAGAACGAGACTGCTGGAACTGTGCTGGAATTGTGGACAGGGACACTGGAAAGGAACAGGGGCCTTGGAAAAGGACAAAAGCCCTGGAAAGAGGCACTTGGCTCTAAAAAGAGAGAAGAACCATGGAAAGGAGCATTGGGCCTGGAAAGGGGTAGGTGTCCTGGAACGGTACAGTGGCCCTGGAAAGGGACAGTGGCTGAAGTTCCCGGAGGCAAGGGCCACAGTAGCGATGCTAAGGTCCCCTGGAGTGATGGCAAGAGCTCCTGAAATGGAAGCGCGGGACTTCAGAATGGTGCCACGGGGTCGAGACCGGGGTCGACTGGAGGCGAGGGGCGGGGGACCGGAAGGGAGGAGGACCCTCCTGAGGGACTCCGAGTAGGCGGAGGCGACTTGAGAAGGATCCGGAAACGGGAGGGAGGGAGGGGCTTTAAGAGGTATCACAACCCTAGGATACCGTGGGCGGGGTTAGGGGAGTTGGGAAGGAGGTATCAGGATCCTAGGATACCGAAGACGAGTACCTCAACCGGGCGAGCCGAAGACCTCAGCAAGGCGAACTGGGAGAATCTTGGAACGAAACAGAAGAACTGGAGACCTCAGAAGGTGGTACAAATGACCTTAGGAAGACTGCTAGAGGCTCGATGGGTTCCGCGCGGGCCTCAGGTCCTTGGAAACAATACAAGAACCCATCAGGACGAGAGGAGGACCGCTGAAAGGGCCGGGGGACACAGACTCTGGAAAACGAGGCAAACGTCTTGTGGACAAGACAAGGGGTCTTCAGGGACGAGGCGGGGAAAGAGGGATGGATCGGAGTCTCTGAAGGTGAAATAAAGTCCTTTGCGGACAAGACTGGAATCCTGGAGGCTGGAGACTCTTGTAGGCTGGACATCTCTGTGGTTGGGAGACCTTTGGGGAACTGAATACTTCTTGGGGGCTGAAGATCTCTTGGTGGAGCTGAAGACTTCTGTTTCGCGGGGAACCTAGAGCGCTTGGGAGACACGATGAAGGACTGAATTCTGTAACGAGATGGGGGTTTTGAGAAAGGGGGCGGAAGAAGAGGAAGAGGAGGAGGAGGAGGAGGGGATGAGGTGAGCATTCAGGTGGAGTTACAAAGCCTGCGGTGGGTTCCGTTGGGGAAGTACGAAGGTCTCGAAGACGAAGGAAAAGAAGACGAAGTAAAAGACGAAGAAGTAGAAGACGAAGACGACGAGATAGAAGACGAAGACGGCGACGAAATAGAAAACGAAGAAGACAACGACGACTAAGACGGCGAAAGAGAGGACGACGACGATGAAGACGAAGAAAACAATGACGACGAAGACAAAAAAAAGTGTCTCTAAGGGATGAATGCACGTGAGGTCCCTCCGGCAAACAAGAGTTTGAACATTGGAAGGTTGAACAGGAATGTAAAGCCACACTTTAGTGGCATCTAAGGAAACCCACCTCTCTCTCTTCCTCTCTCTGCTCTCTCCACAATAACCACTGCATCAAACTTTCCCGTATAAACCTCCCAGGTTAAACCATATCTATTATATCACTTCTGTTGCCAACAGCACCCTCCGTCACTCCGTTTTCTATACACCAAATACAGAAAACGAAGATCCTGGAAAACACGCAAATACGAAACACGTCCACGGAGAAGCACAAAACAATTGAAGAACGCTGATCATACGTGCTACTACTAGGCCACCTCAACGCCACAAGAGCGGGGGGAAGACTAGGAGATAGTGTCTTTCAACCAGGGGGCCGCGGACCACTAGGGGGTCCCACGGAAACCTGCCAAGGGGTCCACAGGACGGGGAATTTATTGTTATTTTTATTTATTTATCTATTTATCATTATTATAATTTTATTTTCGCATACGACCTAGTTATGGACCAAAAGGTCTCCTGTCGGCATGCTCCTTTGTAATTATTTTATTTCCCATTTCGCAAATATACATAGTTTTTGTCATGTTTGTACAATGAAAACAATCTGATAATAAGCATCAATTTCCGCGAAAAGAAAAACTTCTATTAACAATTCTTACACGCAAATTTGAAATGACTATATCCCGTCTAATCACTGGCATACGAGATGCGAGGAGATAGAAAACGGAACATGGACGCCTCTTACGGAGATCGTATCTGGAGATGTCGAGTTATTGTAAACTAACGTGCGGGGTAGATGGCGTTACTGCGGCGTTGGAGGAAACGCGGAGCCTACGCCAGGGGGCGCTGAGTAGCTGCGGCCGAAGCCGTCACCTTTGCCCTATGGGGCTGGACTATTGGGGTAGGTAACAGTCACTGATGGGAATCGGTGGAGTGCGGGATTCGAACCCAAAACTCAACAAATGCGAGAACAGCACGGTTCACATTACGCCACCTGGTCACAGTACAAGTAATGTAGGTTTCGATATCAGTTACTATAATTATCATTATAAGTTATAATTCCCGGTTGCTATGGCAACCCACGCGACACATTCAATTCTGGACCTGACGCATCTAGCGGAGACCTGGTGACGTAAGCCTACGTGCACAACACTCGTGGTGGTGTTGGTGGTGGTGTTGGTTCTCCACGCGTCCTCGCGTGTTCTCGAGAGTAATCCGCCCTCGAGGACATGCGTGCTCGAGTACACAGATCGGAGGCCAGAGATCCTGACATCCTGCCCGAAGGGGGTGGGGGGGAGGGGGAGAGGGGGAAAGGGTGATGCTTGTTACATGAAAAGAAAGGTTTCGGGGGTGAGATATAGAGAGAGGAGAGAGGGAGAAGGGGAGAAGGAGGGGAGAAGGGGGGAAAGAGGGGGAGAGGGGGGGAGGGGGGAAAGAGGGGAGAGGGGGGAAAGAGGGGAGAGGGGGGAAAGAGGGGGAGAGGAGGGAAAGAGGGGGAGAGGAGGGAAAGAGGGGGAGAGGAGGGAAAGAGGGGGAGAGGGGGGAAAGAGGGGGAGAGGGGGGAAAGAGGGGTAGAGAAGAAAGGGGTGAGAAAGGTGAGAGAGGGAGAGGGAGAGGGAGGGGAGGGAGGGAGAGAGAGGGGAGATATATGGAAATATAGAGATACGGGAGAGAAGGAGAGGCGAGAAAGAGAGATGAGAGGGAGAGATAGGGAGGAAGAGTGGTTAGAGAATAAACCTGCATGCGTGTGTTCGTGTGTGTGTGTGTGTGTGTGTGTGTGTGTGTGTGTGTGTGTGTGTGTGTGTGTGTGTATGCTTACATGTGTACTTTATACATATATGTGTCATTCACCACGGTCTTGGATCACGGAACGGACTCATAATTGACAGCTGTGCCCTGAATTTGTGCTCATAACTCGTTTAACATCCATGGGAAATCATACGACTTTAAACACGCTAAAAATAATATATATATAAATAAATAAATAAATAAAGAGGGGGGGGGTCAGTGACGTCTTATAGAACCAATTATTTTGATTTATTATTATTAAAAAAAATTTTTTACATCAGGACAGGCGCGTACTCGGGACTTCACGCGTGGTTGCCGCGACGCTAACCACTGCATCCTCTCGCGCGTACGCATATTTGCGCGCATGCGTATATACTCCCACAAACGAGACTGCACAGTTTTTAAAAATGACCTCATTCTAACTCGGGTAACATATAGATTTACCTCATTTCTATAAATATCTCCTAAAAAAACCTGCTCTAACTCTAAGCACCTTTACCCCCCTTCCCCTCCCTCCCTCTCCCTCTCACGCACGCGGTTTGCTGGTGTAGTGGTACCGCGCTCGACCGCTAATTCAGAGATCAGAGTTCAAGTCCCCTCCCAGGGCTGAGAAGCATCACTGCACTGCAAGCTGGTACTCCACCTTTGGTGGGCAAACGAAATGTGTGTGTGTGTGTGTATGTGATTCACCACGGTCTTGGATCACGTGTTGGACTCGTGATCGACAGCTATTACCCTTCCGGATGAGAGCTAAGAGCTCATATGTAACCGATCTATGGGTAATAATGTGACCTTACACACACAAACTCCCCGCCCACGAGAGTTGGAGTGCCGGCTCGCAGCGCAGCGATACTGAAATTATTTCAGCCCTGGGCGGGAATCGAACTCGGATCGCTGGACTGGCGGTTGCGAACGGTCCAACTGCGCCGTCGAGCCGTGTGTGTGTGTAAGGTCACAGTTACCCATACATCAGGTCAACCATATATGAACTCTGACCTCTCATCCGGGAGGACACCAGCTATCAATCACGAGTCCAACACATAATCCAAGACCATGGAGAACCACACACACATACACACACACACGCAGAGAGAGAGAGAGAGAGAGAGAGAGAGAGAGAGAGAGAGAGAGAGAGAGAGAGATAGAGAGAGAGAGAGATAGAGAGAGAGAGAGAGAGAGAGAGAGAGAGAGAGAGAGAGAGAGAGAGAGAGAGAGAGAGAGTGAGTGCCTCCCCCTCTTCTTACTCTTCCCCCTCCCTCTCCCTCTCCCCTCCCCTTCCCCCTCCCTTCCTCTTCCCCCTCCCCTCACTCTTCCCTCTCCCCTTTACCCTCCTCTTGTCCCTCCCCCGTCCTCTTCCCCCTCCCCTCCTCTTCCCCTCTACCCTCCTCCCCCTCTTCACCCTTCCCCTTCCTCTCTTCCCCCCCGTCCAAAACTAAAGTCTAAACCAACACAGTTAAACTAAACCCCTGAAACAGGCTGTCGGAGTTTCAGGTCCTGAAGTCAAGTCCTGCTTCAGGTCCTGAATTCCTGAAGGACGTTGGCGACGGTAATTACACTGTGACGCCAGGAAGTTGGACGCAAATTGCCCTAACACTCTCCTTGTCCTTCGTTTTGTACTCAGAACGATGTACTGTGATGTACTATGCACTCGTGGAAACGACTCAATGCCCGGGTCGTACCTGTATCACTTTATTCTGGCTTCCCAAAGTCTATTCCATTTACCTGAGAGTAACTGGTGGAATGTAACTGTTATAGTGGTGGTGGCAGTGGTGGTAGTGGTGGTTGTGGTAGTAGTAGTAGTAGTAGTAGTAGTAGTGGTGGTAGTAGTAGTAGTAGTAACAGTAGTGTTGGTGGTAGTTGTGGTCGCAATGGTGGTGGAAGTGTTGGTTGTGGTAGTAGAATGCAGTGTTGGTGGAAGACATCGATGCCCATGTTGGTAGTAACGGTGATAATGACGATGATGGTGGTGAAAATAATGATGGAGACCATGTTAGTGGTAACAAAACCAACGGTGATGATTGTTTCAACGACGAACTCTGGTTGGTGATCCATAATTTACACCAACGAAGTTTATCGAGAAGTCTCCAAACAGGAAAGAATACTTCCCTCGAAGGAGACAAGAACAAATGGTCTCTAAAGGGCATCAACAACAGCAGCAGCAGCAGCAACGTCGAGAGTAGAGAAGACAGCGGGAGGTAACCGAGGCTCAAATTAACATCACACGCAGATAAATCACAACTGTTGTATTACCACAACTTTCGTCTTGTTTAATCCTTCTTTCTTAATTGAAAATCCTGGCTTTTTCTTTTTAAAAGCCTCATTTTTTATTTATTCATTCATTTTAGCATGGTTCATAAGGATAGTGTTTATTTCTCTATAAACAATATATTTCAGATTCCAGTAGGGAGCCAATGACATTGCTGTCCTCAACAGCCAATCACGAGACAGCTGATGACGTCATGTCGCATGTGTCGGACGTTGTCTTTAAATATAGTAAAAACTCGCTTTAAAAATTACATTTGATCATCAACATTCTAATTTTTAAATTCAATGCTTATCATTAACAATTAAGACATTTGTGCAGTTACATAAATGATCAAACTATTATTTCGAGTTTGAAGATAGTGAATTAAAACAAATGAATAAATAAATAAATCCTACAAGATATTTCAAGTGGGTTTCATCGTCTATTTCTCTCTTAAGTATAATTACAGACAAAAATGACGAAAAAACAAACAAATATACAAAAATCCTTTCACAAAACAATTTAAATACACTGATATAATTGTTCTATTTATTCTATTCTATTTTTAAGTGCTTCCATGAGTACCATTTTCTGAATATACAGGTATAGGCTAACAGGCACCATTTTGAATTGCTTGCAGACCGACTGGAAATTTATGTGGTGTAAAAATATTTACTTAATTCTAACTTCACAATCCGGCAGGCATTTCCTGCTGAGATATCAGATGTTCTTTATGTATTTATTATTATGAATACTATTATTACAATTATTTTTATCTATTTTTATTTTTTTATACTTCTGCTCCCTCTGCCTGTCGACACGACATACCAAACGGCAGCCATCTTGGATTTGAAGAACATAACTTCATCAGAGCTGAGGGAACAAATCCCCAACTCGACCTCAAATCCCACATCCCTGTTACTCCCAACCGCCCTAACCTACTTAAGACACTAATTGCACTCCCTTTGTCCACGCCGTCCCATCCTATCGGTTCCCACTCCGCCCCCCCCCACCTCCCTCACGATCCCTCCTGCCGGTCCCTCACCCCCTCCCACCCTCCTCCACCTTCCAACCGTAATTACTTTCAAATTGGGACCCACGGGTTAGGCTTTTGTCCCGTTAATAGCAAACGATCTTATTCACTAAAGAGGTGATACAAAAAATCGACGGGGGGTGGGGAAGGAGCGTCTCCCCATGAGGCTGGGCCGGGTGACCACCCAACCTAAAAAAAAAAAAAAAAAAAAAAAATAATAATAATAATAATAATAATAACAATAATCGTCTGTCTCTAGCCTGAATCAAATCTATTAAGGGAGTCTCCGTGTTGGAGTCAAAGCGATGGAGGAAAGTACAGGAAAAGAAGCAGCGGAATCTGAGTCTTCAAGCCCCAATTGGCTACACGTTGTTCATTTGAGGTTAAATGCTGCTACGTGACGAGATTTCACAGGCAGGTGGCGCCAAGCTGTATAGGTGGTGGTGGCGGGAGTCTATAGAGAGATGGCGGGGAATTGAAGCGAGATGGCGGGAAAATGAAGCGAGATGGCGGGAAAATGAAACGAGATGGCGTGAAACTGAAGCGAGATGGCAGGAAACTGAGGCGAGATGACGGGAAACTGAGGCGAGATGACGGGAAACTGAGGCGAGATGGCGGGAAACTGAGGAGAGATGGCGGGAAACTAAGGCGAGATGGCGGGAAACTGAAGCGAGATGGCGGAAAACTGAAGCGAGATGAAGGAAAACTGAAGCGAGATGGCGAGATGACAGGAAACTGAAACGAGATGGCGGGAAACTATGGCGAGATGGCGGGAAACTGAAACGAGATGGCAGAGGAAACTGAAGCAAGATGGCGGGAAACTGCAGCAAGATGGCGGGAAACTGCAGCAAGATGGCGGGAAACTGCAGCAAGATGGCGGGAAACTGCAGCAAGATGGCGGGAAACTGCAGCAAGATGGCGGGAAACTGAAACGAGATGGCGGGAAACTGGAAAAAAAAAGGCGAGAACAAAAGAAATTAAGGTAAAAATGGCGGGAAAGCTTAAGCAAGATTGTGAGAAACTAAAACAAGATGACGATAACCTGACAGAAGAGAGATAAGTTAGAAGTTGTTGGCGAGAAGACTGAGAATCTTAATATTGGTGTTATGAATTGAACTTGAACTCGAAAGAGAGACTGTTCAAAGTTCACGATAAATCTCAAACTAAGCGATGACCCAAATGCTAAATTAATGAATAAATTATTTATTTATTTCTTATCCTGGCTAACATAAAACTATCCAACTTACAGCCAAGAATGAGCAAAAACACCAAATTTATAAAAAAAAAAAAAAAAATTAAGATGAAAAAAAGTATAACAAATAATCCAAAAGAACATCCAATATCAACAATTCATTGCATAAAAAGTAAACTCTGAAGATTTGATTTTGTCTAAAGCCAGTCGATTTCATTCAGATTCGGTGAATACCTGAAGAAGCAAAGATCGGACGAAGGAAGTCAGTGCGAGGCTAAATTTGGGCGACGTGAGGCTACATGAAGATGACGTAAGTAAACAAAGCAAAAATTAAACAAATACACGAACGAAAAAACAAACAAATAAATAAATTAATAAAATCTAAATAAATGTGCAAGTAAATTAAAACATACACAACATAATAAAAACAACAATAACTAATAAAGTTAATAATGAAACGACGACGACGACGACGACGACGACGACGACAATAACGCTGTCTCCCGAAATCGCTCCTCGCTCTACCTGGCGTTCCTCCTCCTCCTCCTCTTCTTCCTCCTCCTCCTCCCGGTGCCCCGGGGCGCCGGAAGACGTGCACCGGGCCTTGCGCCCCGGGCAGGTGGGGTGGCTGCCCGAGAGCTCGCCTGGCTGCCGATAGGTGATGGGGGTGGGGTGGGGGGGTGAAGTGAGGCGACTGTGGAAGGAGACGGAAAGGAGGAGGCGGAGAGTGAAGAAGCGGAGAGTGAAGAATAGGAGGGAGGAGAGGAGGGGGAGAGGGGGAGGAGGGGAGAGTGGGAGGAGGGGAGGAAGGAGGAGGCGGAAAGGAGGGAGGAAGGAGAGAAGGAGAGAGGGAGGAGGGGAGAGGAGGGGAGGGGGAGGTAGGGGGAGGAGGGGAGAGGAGGGGAGGGGGAGGTAGGGGGAGGAAGGAGGGAAGGAGGAGGGGGAGAAGGGGAGGAGGAAGAGGGAAAGGAGGATGGAGGAAGAAGTGAAGAGAGAGAATAAAAGAAAGTGGGAGGAGGAGGCGGGGGAAGGAGGAAGATATTGGGAGGGGAGAAGTGGGAGGAGGGAGGAGGAGGAAGAAGGAACACAAAGGAACACAAAGGAAGAACAAACAACAGCAGGCCTACTGGCCCTAACGAGGTTGTTTGTGTTAACTAAACTACACTACAATTAAGGAAACAGGGTAACTAGGCGGTAGAAGATGAACTAATACTACTGCTATAACTATCCTATCCAATTAGTCCAATTGCGATTAAATGTCTGGTTGTCATATCTTTTATTGCAAAGGATAATATTTCATTTGTGGATTAGATTCCAAGTATTTATCTAAGCGATTTCTAAATGTTGTTATCGTGTTACTTTCAACGACAGTGGAAGGTAACGAGTTCCACACGTTAACAACCCGGTTAAAGAAGAAGTGCTTACTCTCGTTCGTAGAGAATCTTTTGCCAAGGAGGAGGAGGAGGAGGAGGAAGAGGAGGAAGGGGAGTAGGAGGAAGTGTGAACACCCTGATTATGTGCTACAAGAGGAGCAGGGAATGGGAGAGGAGGAAGAAAGTGGGGGGAGGGTTAGGGGGGAGAGATAGATGGGGAGAATACGTGTGGGGGGATATACGAGTGTAATGGTGCAGTGTCAGAAGACTCAGGTTTAGAGTAATGGGGAGAAAGAGGAGAATGGGGGGAAAGGAGAATGAGGAGAATGGGGGAGAGGAGAATGGGGGGAGAGAGGAGAATGGGGGGAGAGAGGAGAATGTGGGGAGAGGAGATTGGGGGTGGAGAGGAGAGTGGGAGGAGGTAAAGAAGTGTGGGGGAAGGAGATAAAAGTAGGAGGAAGAGAGAGTGGGAGGGAGTGGGAGGAGAGTGAGAAAAGGAAGAGGAACATGGGGAGGAAGGGGAGGGGAGTGGGGGAGAAAGGAGGGGAGTGGGGGAGAAAGGAGGGGAGAATGTTGAAGGAAGGATAGGAGAGTAGGGAAGGGAGAGGACAGTGGGGGGAGAGAGGAGGGAGAAGAGAGTGGGAGAGGAAGGAGAGGAGAGTGAGGGAGGGGAAGGAGGAGAGTGGGGGAGGGAGGGGAAGGAGGAGAGTGGGGGAGGGAGAGGCGGAGAGTGGGAGGGAGAGGAGGAGAGCGGGAGGGAGAGGAGGAGAGTGGGAAGGAGAGGCGGAGAGTGGGAGGGAGAGGAGGAGAGTGGGAGGGAGAGAAGAAGAGTGGGGGAGGGAGAGGAGGAGAGTGGGGGAGGAAGAGGAGGAAGAAGAGGGTGGGGGAGGGGGAGGGGGAAAGGAGGGAGGGGGAGGGGGAGAAGAGGGTGGGATAGGAGGGAGGGTGAGGAGGAGAAGAGGGTGGGGGAGGAAGGAGAGAGGAGGAAGGAGAGGAGGAAGAAGACAATAGTAGGAGGAGGAGGGAGAGGTGGAAGGGGAAATGAAGAAGATGGAGGAGGGTTCAAATAGAAATTCTGACACAAGTAATCCATGGAGGGAAAGGGAGAAGCGCATAGCCGCACGCACACTTCTCCGCACCTGAGAATCATCCCGGGTAATCTCCCAGGAAGATCCCCGATCCATTCCCACCGTCTCGAGGCACGCACGATGATCTGACTGAGGCAACCACGGCCTAATCCTCAATGCCTCCTACCTCCTCCTCTACGCCTTGAGAGGCGAGTCACGTGACTGGAGGGATTGTATTGTTAATAAATAAATAAATAATTAAATAAATAAATAAAAATAATAACAAATAATGATAAGTGGGTGAATGGTGAACTGAAGGGAAGAGAGACAAGAAAGATATGAGAAAGAGAGACGAGAGAGATACAGAGATAAAGACGAGAGATAGAGAGAGATAAAGACGAGGAAGAGACAAGAAAGATATAAACGAGGAAAAGAGACGAAAGAGATACAGAGGGAGGGAGGGAAGAAGGGAGGGAGAGGGGGAGGGAAGGAGGGAGGGAGAGGGGAGGGAAGGAGGGAGGGAGAGGGGAGGGAAGGAGGGAGGTAATAAGGGGGAGGGAAGGAGGGAGGGAGAGGGGAGGGGAGGGAAGGAGGGAGAGGGGGAGGGAGAGAGAGGGGGGAAGGAGGGAGGGAGAGGGGGAGGGAAGGAGGGAGGGAAGGAGGGAGCAGGGGTGGGAGAGATGGGGGGAAGGAGGGATGGAGAGTGGGAGGGAAGAAGGGAGGGAGAGGGGGAGGGAAGGAGGGGGAAGAAGAGAGGGAGAGGGAAGGAGGGAGGGAGAGGGGGAGGGAAGGAGGGAGGGAGAGGGGGAGGGAAGGAGGGAAGGAGGGAGGGAGAGGGGGAGGGAAGGAGGGAAGGAGGGAGGAAGTGAGGGAGGTTGGGAGTGCTGGAATCTCCTGAAACAGATGGAGGAAGCAGAGAACAAAGAGAATCCAGGGAGGAAATTGAGACCGAGAATATGGACAAGAAAGCGGAAGAGGAAGCGGAAGAGGAGGAGGAGGAAGAGGAGGAGGAAGCGGAAGAGGAGGAGGAGGAGGAAGAGGAGGAGGAAGAGGAGAAAGAGGAGGAAAAGGAAGCTGGTAGAGAACGAGGAGGAAGAGGAAAAAGAGAAAGAGGAGGAAGAGGAAAAAGAGAAAGAAGAGGAGGAAGCGGAAGATGAGGAGGAGGAAGAGGAAGAAGCGGAAGATGAAGAGGGGAAGAGAAGGAGGAGGAGGAGGAAGAGGAGGAGGAGGAAGAGGAGGAGGAAGAGGAGGAGGAGGAAGAGGAGGAGGAGGAGGAAGAGGAGGAGGAGGAGGAAGAGGAGGAGGAGGAGGAAGAGGAGGAGGAGGAGGAGGAAGAGGAGGAGGAGGCAGGAAGGTAAAGGCACAACACAAGAACTGATGAACGACTGGAGGAAGCCGATCAACACTCGATACCTGACCACCTTTAGGCCCATCTCTGCCGTCAGGCGATTTTATTCATCCGAGGACGTGATGGGGAGGGAGAAAGGACTCCTTTGCACATGGCTTAAGGTGGCGGCATACTTAGCATTTCTCGCTAGCATGCTACTTGCTATTGCTACTTCGTTTGAGTAGAGGCGACTTCGGTTACGATCTTTTGTTTTTCAAATTTCCCAAATGTCAAATTACTCTTTCGTCATATTATAGTGAGAAGCTAAATGACGAACTAAAGTTAAATCTAGATTACGAATGTTAAGACACATTATCTAGACGTTCTCACAAAAGTCTAGAATATTGTAACCGAAGTCGTTTCTACTCAAACGAAGTGGCAAAAGCAAGTAGCATGTTAGCCTAGTGTGCCGCCAGGCGATGTTATTCAGAAACGAGCCATCTTGATGACCACCAGTGACAGAAAGAAAACAGGTCACCATGAACGACTCGGGTCAATCCACAGAAAACGGAGATCGTTTTTATTCGTTATTTGTCCAGCTGTCGCCTGACGATTTTATTCAACATAAAACATGAAAGAATGACGTAATCCTTAAATGATGACAGGATATTTTATTAAAATAATTTGTCGACATGAGAAGGGGAGAGGAGGAGGAGGAGGAGGAAGAAGAGAAGAGAGGAGTTGAGAGGGATGGGGAATAGGTGGTGTTGACGGGAGGAAGAGGGGAAGGGGGAGGAAGAGGGGGAAAGGAGGAGGAGGAGACGGGATGGGTCTGTCGACAAGAAGAGGGGAAAGGTGAGGGGGAAAGGAAGAGACTAAGGGGAGGAGGGGAGGTAAGGAGGGGAAGATGAGGAGGGGAAGGGGAGGAGGAGGGGAAGGGGAGGAGGAGGGGAAGGGGAGGGGGAAAATAGAAAGGGGAGGGGGAAAATAGAAAGGGGGAGGAAGAGGGAAGGGTGGAGAGGGAAGGGGGAGAGGGGGAAAGGGGGATAGGGGAAAGGGGGATAGGGGAAAGGGGGGAAAGGGGGAGAGGGAGAAAAGTGGGAGAGGGGGAAGGGGGAAGAGGAAATGGGGAGGGGGGAAGAGGAAATGGGGAGGGGGGAAGAGGAAATGGGGGAGGGGGAAAGGGGAAGCTTAGGAAGTGGGGCAGAGGGGGAGGGGGGAGAGGGGGAAGTGGGGCGAGAGGTGGAAGTGGGGGGGCGAGAGGTGGAAGTGGGGGGAGGGAGAGGGGGAAGTGGGGGAGAGGGAGTAAGTGGGGAGATGCGGAAGTGGGGGAGAGGGGGGAAGTGGGGGAGAGGGGGGACGTGGGGGAGAGGGGGGAAGTGGGGGAGAGGGGGGAAGTGGGGGGAGGGGGGAAGTGGGGGGAGGGGGGAAGTGGGGGGAGGGGGGAAGTGGGGGGAGGGGGGAGGGGGGAAGTGGGGGAGGGGGGAAGTAGGGGGGGGAGCGCTGTCATCGCCACTCACGTCGTTGCTATTCATCAAGACCGCCTTTCTCACAACGTCCACCCAGTGTCCTAAGGTCAGCCAGCGCCTTCGGAAACGGACAGTTTCCTTTCCCCTCCCCTCAATCAAATGGTCATGACGATGGCGGAGTGGAGGGGAGGGAAGGGGAGGTTCCTTTAGCTGAATAAAACAGTTTAACTTAAGCAAGATATTGTGTGTGTGTGTGTGTGTGTGTGTGTGTGTGTGTGTGTGTGTGTGTGTGTGTGTGTGTACATTTTTTTTACAACTGGATTAAACAACTACTACCGTACTTTCGCGATCAGTATGTATGTATATATATATATATATATATATATATATATATATATATATATATATATATATATATATATATATAGAGAGAGAGAGAGAGAGAGCCTGGAATATCACAATCTGTAAGACATTCTCTGTAAATGGTACCCAAGCAGAAGGGTGCAGAGAAAGAAAGAGAGAGAGAGAGAGAGAGAGAGAGAATCATCCGCCTCCTTCCACCATAATCTAATAATTTGTCATGAATTCAGTATATGTGTGTGTGTATATACAATACATACATACATACACACACACACACATACACACACACACACACACACACACACACACACACACACACACACACACGTGCAGATACCATATTTATTTATTAACATATTTCAGGTCTAACCGTTCCTTACAACACGTCACTCAAACGGTCGAGCTCACCATTTCAAACTTCCGTATTAACGATACACAAACGGTTCCTAACGGTTCTATTCAGTCGCAGGGAGGATCCTGACTGAAGAGCTGCCCAGGAGGTCCTCAGACTCCATCCGGACCACAAAGAGGCACTTAGTCAAGAGGAACTCTTCCCTCAAGAGGAGATCCACCGCCAGGAAGCAGGTTCTTTCTTAACAAGGTCATCATATTAAGACAACAGGGCAGTACTCGCAGTAATGGGTTTAAATTGGACATATTTAGATTTAAGTAGGAAATAGGAAAGAACTGGTTTACTAATAGGGTGGTCAACGAATGGAATAGACTTAGTAACCATGTAGTGAGCGGTGAAACTATCGGTTGTTTTAAGAAGCGGTTAGACAGCTTTATGGATGGGGGTGATGGGTGGCAAGGGGCATGGAACTGCCTAGTGTAGGCCTTATGGTCTCTTGTAGTCTCCTTCATTTTTATATTTCTTATGTAAGTCACCAAACAAGACAAAGTCCTCCTAACCGAAGTCTCATCGGGTCATCCCCTTCTCCCGCCCCATTTGGTGTTAAGTTCCTCTATTAGGACTTAAGTCCTTTCATTAAGAACTAAGGCCCTCTAATCAGGAGCTAAGTCCCTCCAATCGGGAGCTAAGGCCTTCTAATCAGGAGCTAAGTCCCTCCAATCGGGAGCTAAGGGCCTCCAATCAGGAGCTAAGGCCCTCCAATCAGGAGCTAAGGCCTTCCAAGGAGGAGCTAAGGGCCTCTAATCAGGAGCTAAGGGCCTCTAATCAGGAGCGAAGTCCCTCCAATCAGGAGCTAAGGGCCTCCAATCAGGAGCTAAGGCCCTCTAAGGAGGAGCTATGACCCTGTAAGGAGGAGCTAAGGTCCTCCAATCAGGAGCTAAGGCCTTCCAAGGAGGAGCTAAGGCCCTTCAATCAGGAGGCGTCCTCCTCCCCATCAGGAACCAAGCTCCTCCCCATCAGGAACTAAGTTCCCTCCATAAGGAAGCTTCCAGGAGACACCTACTGCGAAAAGATTCTCCATAGAAGGCGGGAGCGTCTTACACGGCGACTTTTAACGACCGCCTTCCCACTTCACGGACAACACATTCATCTCTCCGTTTCCGGTCGCAGCGGACAAGTACCTCCATTACCAGGGAAACAACTAGTCATCACTGTCACTATCCTGCTACTGGTTCTCTGTCTACTTCGGGTTCTTATGGGGAACACCGTTAAAAGACTTTGACGAGTAAGCTTCTGGCTACTGTGGGAAGGTGATTAGATGTGGAAGGGTCTGCTATGTAGCCAGCGGCGGCGCCAGGAATTTTTAGTTGGGGAGGCTAAGGGGGGGCTGAGCAAATTTTTGGGGGGCTAATAGTAATATGATAATACACATATATTATCTTCATTTCAGAAGGGGAGGGGGTTAATGGTTGGGCTAGCACTGATGGCTGACAAATCTTTAGCCCTGGCAATTAAAGATTCCACTTAATAAAATTATTTCAACGAGTGTTTTAAATTTTCAATTTGCTCATTTCAGTTGGGGGGGCTAATGGGGGGCTGGCCACTTTTTGGGGGGCTAAAGTTATGTTAAAGCGTTACAAAGCAAGCCTTAAAACGGGGGGATTTTTTTTTGTTTTGTTACAAATATGTATACTTTATGAGATACTGTTTGTTACATACCTCCCCCAAGAATAAACAAGATAATAAGAAAATATAAAAGAGTTGGAAGCTCGCTAGATGAGCGGGTTAGGGCATCGTTACTTGCGGCGAAGGTCGAGGGGATGGCGGTTCGAATCCTGCCAACGGCGAAGTTGAACCAAGGGGGTTCATTAAATTCCACGCCACAAAGTCCTTTGTGAGAGGCACCGTCCTAGCCTTCCGATAGGGGGGAGTTTGTGACGTTAAACAATATCATCATATGTACACTTTATGAGATACTGTTTGTTACATACCCCCCAAAAAAATACATCCCCCCCTAAAAAAAAAAATCACTAACGTAATGGATAACCCAAACCCATCAAGGCTGGATTCAACATTTTAAAGTTCTTTCTTTGGCTAAACTTGCAAGCAGCGGGACAGCATTCCGACACGGCTCGTAGTTTTGGCCAGAAGAAGACGGGCCACCTGAGTCTTTAAAGGCTTCCAAACAAGCTAATACGACTGCGAAAACGACCTTAACCCTTCGCGTCTCTTCCACCTGGCCTTCGTTTGGGGTACAAAGTGAGACACTTTTATGTAATCAATATTTCAAGGATTTCAGC
>NC_134816.1:22562658-22622658 GCF_046742065.1 Oratosquilla oratoria | reverse complement strand
CGCGGCGGCCAACCCGCTCGTCTGACAGTGGCTTAAGTATTGGTCCGCTTTAATTATTTTTTCTGACTATTTTAGCGCATCTATCCTAGTGGACACGCGCAGTTGTCGTCTAAAGAAGGAAGGAAGGAAAAGAGGAAGGGGGGAGGAACGAATGGAAAGGGGAAGGACGGAAGGAAGGACGAAAAGAAGGAAAAGAGGAAGGAAAAGAGGAAGGAAAGAAGGAAGGAAAAGAGGAAGGAAAAAAGGAATGTTGGGAGGAAGTAAGAGAGGAGGAAGGAAGAGAGGGAGGAGGGAAGGGGGGAGGGAGGAGGGAAGGGGGGAGGGAGGAAGGAAGGAAAAGAGGAAGGTAGGAGGACAGGAAGATAGGAAGAAATGTGGGAGGTGGGGGACAGTTAGGGAACAAGGAAGGAAGGAAGGAAGGAGGGTAAAAGGATAGGAAGGAATGTAGGGAGGTAGGAGGAAGTTAGGGTGCAAGGAAGGAAAGAGGATAGGAAAGAATGTAGGGAGGTAAGGAGAAGGTAAGAGGATAGGAAGGAATGTAAGGAGGTAAAGAGAAGTAGGGAGGAGAAGGTTAGGGAGTTGAGTCGAGGTATAAGGAGTGGCTGGGAGTGTGGGTAACAAAGACAAGCTAGATAAACTTTTTAGATAAACTCCTGTTACTATTGATGGCGAAAACAACGTCTGATAAGATCTTACCGCCTTCAGTCCGGTGAAGCAGTGTTCACGTATTTTGTTTTTGGCGAAGGACAAGTGATACGTGATATAGTGAGGGAAAGGAGGGGCAGGGAGAGGAAGGGATGGGTGGCACACTAAGAAACCTACATTTATATCACCCACCTTCTCAGTAACAAGAAATAATTGCATCTAACGGGAAATAAAAAAACATTAATTTCGTCACTGAATTTAAGGTATTACGGGTGACGCCACCGTCTCGACAGGCTGTCCAACGTTTCGGTTCTCTTCTTCATCATCGTCAGCTCATCCATCTTTCCCACGCCATCCGGTCATCCGTCAATCCTGAACTGTAGTTACAGGACACAGCCTACATCATCAGGACTCGTATAAAATAATATATGTGTAATTACTAACCGTCTTTCACCTCTGCATGAAATTTTACAACAATTGCTCGTTTCCGAATCTGCTGTGCAGCACAGTCACACCTTTCAACAAACAAGAGCGAGAATACAATCACGGAAATCTGCAATAACATTCTCCATAACATAAATACAACAAATAAAATATACAACTGAATCAACAAAACGAACAGGTACCATCATGATCTTTTTAATCTAATCTACTAGTCTACACTACTATCCATTTCTAAGGAAGAAATATGATTATATATATACTTCTATTCATACAGTAACCCTATATAAATACCTACACTTTGATCGTTATCCTTCAGACAGACTACATTTCAAGACTAACTTGGGTTTATTCATTCCCAAACGGTTTATTTCTTGGCATTTGCCAATTTTGTTCAAAATAATCTAGCGCTCGTGGTAGAACGTCGATTAGACATCGTGTTGTGACCAACGTCCAGCGTTAGACGCAGCACGTCGACATGACGTCACGGCATGGTCATCGTCTAGCATTGGCTGGAACAGAACACCGACATGACGTCAGCGTATCATCATCGTCTGTGATTGGTCTCTGTACTATACCGACATGACGTCACGGCATGGTCATCGTCTAGCATTGGCTGGAACAGAACGCCGACATGACATCAGCGTATCATCATCGTCTGGGATTGGTCTCAGTATAATACCGACATGACGTCACGACATGGTCATCGTCTAACATTGGCTGGAACGGAACACCGACATGACGTCAGCATATGCTCATCGTCTGGGATTGGTCTCTGCATTACACCGACATGACGTCACGGCATGGTCATCGTCTGGGATTGGCCGGAGCGGAACGCCGACATGACGTCACCGTTGTGAGGGGGGGTCAAAAGGAGCATCGACGGTAGTCTTCGTGGCGACAGCGATCACGATCTCAAGTTACCTGAAGCCCCTCAAAGAGAACCTTCTCCTCCTTGAAGCCCAACACACGAACTTGCTTCCCAAAGCCAAATCTGCAGAACGCAAACGGACGCATTTTACATGTAGATGGCACAAACGAACGCAGACAAAATCTACACGTACGCGTCACCACACACACGCACAATCATGACATTCTCTTCCAATCCTGTCATTCACAAACGACACGGTGACAAATGAACAGATTTGTCTTGAGAAATGGATCACCATGATGTGAACACGTGGCATGAAAGCATGTACAGTATGTAGACGTCGTGAGTGAGTGAGTGAGTGAGTGAGTGAGTGAGGGAGTACTGTGCTATAACAAACTTGCGTGAGCAAGTATGACTCACGGGGTGGTCGACATGCTATGCTACATATCGACCAAGACGCTGCTGTTCCCTCCTCACTCTCGTCCTCCCCCTCCCCCTCCTCCTCCTCTTCCTCCTTCACCAACACTGTGATACCCACTACCACAGCTACTATATTTACTTCTAACACAACCACCCACGAAGCCATCACAGCTACCACCTCATAGAAAAACAAAAAAATCACAAACATCACATCGTCCTTCTCTTCTTCTTCATTCTCCTTCCACATTCCTCCTTAACAAAACTCTTCTTTCCCTTTCCTTAGTTTCTTTCACGTTTCCTCCATCTTCTTTCACCTCCCCCATCCTCTTCCTCTTCTTCACCCCTTTCTTTGCAGTTTCTCTCCTCCCTCTCCACTTTCTTCCTCCCCTCCTCCCTTCCTCTTCCTCCTCCCTCGCACTCTTCCTCCACTACTCCCACGCATCGTATTCCCCCCTCCCTCTTCCCCCCCTCTCCTCCAATTTCTCCACCCTTCTCTGAATCATCCCCCTCCCCCCACCCCCAGTCTTCTTCACTCCCACTCCCCTCCCCTTCCCTCCCTCTTCTGCTTCTGGCCACCTCTTCCCTTCCCCGCGAAAACCACATTTACCCCCACCTCCTCCTCCTCCGTCTCTTTTCTCTCCTCCTCCTCCATCTTCTGTCTCCTCCTCCTCCATCTTCTGTCTCCTCCTTCTCCATTTCCTCCTCTGTCTCATCAACATTCTTCGTCTCCTGTTTCTCCACCTCTTCCTCCTCCGTCTCGATCTCCTCCTCCTCCTCCAGCGTTATCTCCTCCTCTTCTTCTTCCTCCTCCTCCTCCTCCAGCGTTATCTCCTCCTCTTCTTCCTCCTCCTCCTCCTCCTCAGCCGACTCCAGTCGTCCGTGAATCCCCGGACATTCCTTGATCTTCTTTTATGTCACGCGTGTGCAACTTTATTTTATTTTATTTTTTATTTTATTTTTTAATTTTTTTACGAGCCTTTCACAGCCATGTCCATTTTCTTTCATTATTCAAATCATGATCATAAACACGACTAAAAAATAAACTACAAATAAACAAACAAAACTTAATTCTCTGAGTGGGAGGGAATGCCACGGGTTTAGTGAATTTGAACACAATTCATTGTTACCATTTTCACAATTTCACAACAATTGCTGCTACAATAAAAATAGAAACTGGCTGATATTGTCCTTTCCTTCGGCTGAATAAAAAAGACTGAGATAACACACAAGCCTTAAAATACAGGACAAATACAGGACAAATACGTGACAAAACAGGACAAATATAAAATATTTCTATCATTTCAGTTACAATTACAGAACAAATGGTCTCCCATTTCCTCTCCCACTGGTCCTTAATGGATTAAAACTTAATCTCGATCCATTAAACGAGTGAGACGAATTCGTTATATTTAAAAAAAAAAAAAAACGACAGACTATTTTACTCATCTTAGAGGACCCCCCCCCTCACCCTCCCTCTGCTGTCTATCCGTTTCTTACCGTCTGTCTGTCTCTTTTTATCAGTCACTGCGAAACGAACATCTTTTGACTGACTGTGCCTGTCATTAATAGATGTGGATTTTTTTCTTCTTTTTTATATATTTTCTTTATCTATTTATTACTTCCGTTGACTGCCCGTCATTAATACTGTTTTTTTCCCTGTCTGTCATTAGCCCAAGTCTCACTAATGGCGCCTAGGATACGGAGAGATAACTAATACGGACCTTGCATGACCTTATTTGGGGATCCGTGACTGGCAGGAACCTGCCCACCTGATATTGGGGTAGGGTGGAGAACGCGGGCTCAAACCGTGGTTACACTACTCTTATGTACATACGGGTCCACAGCTAAGCTGGGAAATCTACACCATCTGCATCCCTTTGTGTAAATGTATGTGTATGTGTATGTGTATGTGTGTGTAGGTGTAGGTGTGTGTATGTAGGTGTGTGTGTGTGTGTGTGTGTGTGTGTGTGTGTGTGTGTGTGTGTGTGTGTGTTGTAGTTGTGTGTAATCTGTTTGTAGTGATTCATGTGATTTTATTTAGCCACCTTATAACATGTGTATGTGTTGCAGTTGTGTTGTGTGCATGTGTGTGTGTGTGTGTTAGTGTGTGTATGTAGTCGTGTGTATGTGTGTGTTAGTGTGTGTATGTAGTCGTGTGTGTGTGTGTGTGTGTATGTGTGTGTGTGTGTGTGTGTGTGTGTGTGTGTGTGTGTATTCACCTCGGATCTGCTGCAGCCTCTTTTCGAGACAGCCAGACACCACCCTACGGCAGTGAGCTCAGAGCTCATTATTAGCAGATCTCTGGGTAGGTCTGAGACCACTCACACTCCACACACCGGGAATGCAAGGTCACAACTCCTTGACTAACGTCCCGTACCTACTCACTGCTAGGTGAACAGGGGCTACACGTGAAAGGAGACAAACCCAACTTGTCTCCGCCCGGCCGGGGAATCGAACCCCGGTTCTCCGGCTTGTGAGGCCAGTGCCTTACCAATCCGCCACCGGGCCGTGTGTGTGTGTGTGTGTGTGTGTGTGTGTGTGTGTGTGTGTGTGTGTGTGTGTGTGGTAAAAAGGGAAACAGAATATATACAGAGTTAAGTTAGTCGAAACGACGGGACGAGAACGGATGGGCGTGAGCAAGAGGGCGTGGGGGCGTGTGTGGACAACCCGAGGGGAGGGAGGGAGGGAGGGAGAGGGAGAGAGAGAGAGAGAGAGAGAGAGAGAGAGAGAGAGAGAGAGAGAGAGAGAGAGAGAGAGAGAGAGAGAGAGAGAGAGAGAGAGAGAGAGAGAGAGAGAGAGAGAAAGTCCCTTCCGCGAATGAGGTGTCCAATAGAGCTAATATTGGACCTAATTCAGCTAAGCGTGGGTCCAATCCAGCTAAGGTCGAGTCCAACCCAGCTAAGACTTGGTCCAATCCGTCTTAGAGGGGTCCAATCCTACCCGGTTAAAGTGTGGGTCCAATCCTACTATGTGTGGTTCGAATCCTGCTAAGGATGAGCATTGGGACATAATACGCGAAACCTGAGGTTTACTCTATCGACTGAACTAGGAACAGGACTCCCAGAGAAGATCTTGGAGTGGACCCAAACCTGGACGGAGTTCGAACCGGCCGGGGGCATCTGGGGGAATCGATCCCATCGGGTCAAGTCGTGACCGGATTCGGTTTATCCGTGAGTTATCCGGTTTTGGGAGGTGAACTCGGATTAACCCGTTCGATATTAAAGAGGTGGTGGGGGGAGGGGGAGAAGGTACACGTGAATAAAATCGCCTGACGCTAACCAAAATCAAACAAGGAACTCCCTCAGTATCGAAGGTGGGAAATGGTTGGTCTTAGAATCTTTATTACCAAGAACGGAGACCTTTACACTCTTTATTCTAGTTAATACATGATGATTTAATTAATCTAACAGGAGCCTTTGGGTCTTAGAGAGCTGAAGAACATCTCTGCAAGGATTTTAGTCTTTGTTCTGGCTAACGATAGACGATTTCATTAAGCCCCACAGAAACCTCTGGGAGTCTCGTAGGAGCATCCATATTTATTGGTTGCTGTTCGTCTTTTGCCTTCTGGTGAGACATTCAACACTGATTTATATCACTAAGCATCCACTAACTGCCACTAGGTTTCGGTTATTGGACCCACTGAGGATGCTCAGTGGTCCCAAAGGTGTTCACGGACCACTAAATGGGTGTGGGTGGGTGAAGACAATGGGGGGTGTTGCGGGTGATTTGGTAGTTGACTGAGAGCTGAGGGCACCTGGGTGTGGTAGGGAAAGGTAACCACGGGTGAGCTTGAGATGGATGGGGAGGGGCAGGGGTGGTGGAGGAGGGGGGGTAAAATTGAAGTCCAGAATTGACGATTGAGTGGACGTGGATGAACTGGATATTATCTTTTAGGGCGTGGTGGATGAATGGGTGGAAATGTGGAGTTCTTGGTGGAATCAGAGAGTGGATTCTGAGGAAATAGAGAGAGGTGTGGGTGGAGGTGCTGGGGGAGAGTTGGAGGAGGACGAGGAGGAGGAGGAGAGGGAGGAGGAGGAGGAGGGGTGGAGTGGGTTGAGAAGGATATGGGTGGAACAGCAAGTGGATAAGCTCATACGTGGCACCAATTAGATGCACTTGTCCTCCAGGTGGAGTCTGGTGGTGGACGAAATTGACTTCATCTGGGTGGAGAGGACGATGACGTAGTATCTACGTCATCTGGTGTGATGACTCTACATATTCATGATTACCTCTCGGGTCTTCTGCCTCTGACTGTATAGGAGGCAACGCCTTTGTGTTGTCTCGCAACCGGCGACAACTCTCGTAGTCATTGTCATTTCCTCGTCACTTTTTTTTTTTATTTTTATTTTTTTATTATTACAAGTCGTTGCCCGCCCTTCCTCTCCTTAATCCCTCTGCTGAGTTTTAATTTGACATTGATTCTAGACCAGTGTTTCCCAAAAAAAAAAAAAAATTTCAGGCGACCCCCCAATATGATCCTCCTGATATGACCGCCAATAATCTATTTGTGTATGTGTTAACATTATCATTATTGTATTGAGTTAATAAAATTTTGAGGGAAAAAAAAAAAAAAAAAAAATGATGTGTTGGCGACTCCAGTTACGAAACTGTTCTAGACGGGGAAAAAATTAAATTAAATTAAAAATAAAATAAAATAATAAATTAATTAATAAATAAACGCAATAGATAAAAAGTTAAACGAAACAAGTTAAAATAAAAAAGGACGCAATGAATAAAATATAATACAATATAAAAAATACGATAAACGCAAAAGTAAATAAAGTGCAATAAATAGAAAAGAAAATCAACAAATGAACAATATCAAACATGCGCCCATAACATTAAACAAATCAATACACAAATCAGGAATAAAAGGTAAAAATAATAATAATAATAATAAAAATAATGCAATAAATAACAAAACATAAAATGTTCCTGAAAAATACACACACACACATTTTTTATATATATATATATATATATATATATATATATATATATATATATATATATATATATTTGCTGACGTCCCTTTTTTGGACCACGCTCCCCTTTCACTTAAAAAAAAAAAAAAAAAAAAAAAAATCCCACTCCCCACCTCCCCTTCACTCTACCACCACTACGGTTGTCACACCCAAGACTGTAGCTAAAATAAATGTACATTTTTTGTCCCTCAGCCTAGTATCGCCACAATCTTAGGTCTCCGTCTTCTCTTCCACCTCCTTCAGCTTCCTCCCCCCCCTCCTCCTCTTCCTCTTCCTCCTCCATCGCCCTCTCCTGGGCACCGCCTCCCTTCCCGGTCCGGGGTTCTGCGGGCAGTTTGTTTTCATACATTCTTGGGAATTCATGCAGTCTTTGAAAAATAAGAAGACGACGGCGAAGAAGGGGAGGAAAAAGACGAGGAACAAGAAAAAGAAGAAAAGATGAAGAAGAAAAAGAGGAAGAAGACAAGAAGAATATTACAAGACGACAACATTACAAGAGAACAAGAAGAAGACAAGGAAGGAGAAAAAAAAATCGGGAAGGGGTTGTTACAATTACACGAATCCTCCGCGAGGATAAAACAGAAGAAAAGCAACTCCACTATGGCGGGCCTTTTGGTCTATGAAGAGGTCATACATCCCGTGATACTCCATCCCACAAAAAAAAAAAAAAAAAAAAAAAAAAAAAAAAAAAAAAAAAAAAAAAAAAAAAAAAAAAAAAAAAAAAAAAAATCATAACCACTCTTCATCCATTAGCAAAATAAAGATAAATGTAAATAGACAAATAAAAATAAATGGAATAAATAAACATATAAAAAAGACTTCTTTAGCGAAATCGTCTCTTCGGGTGAAACGCCTTCGACCAATTTTGTCCGATTTTCCTGCTGGCGTCGCCCTCCTCTGGCGCGAGCGAGGGTGGGCGGAAGACGACCTCCTCCTCCTCCTCCTCCTCCTCCTCCTCCTCACTCCTCTACCGCTTCCGATTGCACAGGGAAATCCCTAGCACACACTAGACGCGGTACAAAACACGCAGACTACAATGATCGATTATACCAAAGCTCAGACCAAAGACATACACGTAAGCTGACGGCACACTATGCATTTCTCGCTAGCATGCTACTTGCTTTTGCTACCTCGTTGGGGTAGAAAAGACCTCGCTTGCGATTTTATTTCTTTCAAATTTCCAAATGTCTCTTGCGTCATATAGAGAGGAACCGAATGAACTTGTTTAACCTAGAATATGAATGTTAGACACATTGTTGAGATGTTCTTACGGAAGTCTGGAATATTGTAACCGAAGTCATTTCTACTCGACCAAGATAGCAAAATAAAGTAGCAAAAGCAAATAGCAAAAGCAAATAGCAAAAGCAAATAGCATGCTAGCCTAACGTGACACCACCTTTACATATTAATAATGATTATCACCATTGTCTCTGACACCAACAGCAACATTAACTATTTATTTTCGTCCATTTATTTGTTATGATTCTCCAATAAAAATAAGATCATTCTTTTAGTAATACGCTAACTTCCAACAATCTACAATCTTTCATTAACTCGCTCACATACAGCTTATCTTTTCCAACCTTGCTATGTTATCAGTGTTGGCTATTCCCTTAAGTTGGCGTCACACTAGGCTAGCATGCTACTTGCATTCGCTACTTCGTTTAAGTAGAAACTACCTCGGTTGCAATATTCTAGAACTTTCGTAAGAACATCTTAAAAATACGTCTAACAATCGTATACTTTAGTTCGTCATTCAACTTCCCACTATTATGACAAAAGTAATTTGACATTTGAAAAAAAAAAGTAATTTCCACTCAAACGAAGTGGCAAAAGCAACTAGCATGCTAGCGAGAATGGGCTAGTGTGCCACCACATAGTTGAACATAACTATTTTTACGAGTCTGTACACGACGTTGAACTCTCTTTTTCTATTTTATCAATTTTTATTTTTATCTATTTTAAAGACACCCTTCCACCATCACCATCACCACCACCACCACCACCACCACCACCACGGCCCTTCCCGATTCTCCTACAAATTTAATTCCTGATCACGAATCTGGACCCAAGGCACTGCTCCAACACAATCTCCACCATTTCCGGAGCAACTCCCTCCCTCTCTCTTTCGGGAGGAAGAGAAGGAGGAAGAGGAGGAGGAGGAGTTGGAGGTGGAGGAGGAGTGACCCTCTCTCTCTCTCTCTCTCTCTCTCTCTCTCTTTCGGGAGGAAGAGTAGTAGTAGTAGTAGTAGTAGTAGTTGTAGTAGTAGTAGTAGTTGTAGTAGTAGTAGTAGTTGTTGTAGTAGTAGTTGTTGTAGTAGTAGTAGTTGTAGTAGGAGTAGGAGGAGTACGAGGTGGAGGAGGAGGAGGAGGAGTGACCCTATCTCTCTCTCTCTTTCGGGAGGAAGAGAAGGAGGAAGAGGGGGAGTAGGAGTAGGAAGAGGGGGAGTAGGAGTAGGAAGAGGGGGAGTAGTAGTAGTAGGAGTAGGAAGTGGAGGAGTAGGAAGTGGAGGAGTACGAGGTGGAGGAGGAGGAGTGATCCCCTCTCTCTCTCTCTTTCGGGAGGAAGAGAAGGAAGAGGAGTAGGAGTAGGAGGAGGGAGAGGAGGAGGCGTGACGTAATTATCTAAGGGACACAACCCCCAAAGCACATAATACAGGGTGTTCCATTAGTGGCGGGGAGGGGGAGAGGACACCAAATGACGTCACCAAATGTGAGGAGGCGCAGTATATACAGGGTGTCCCACAAGTTCGGCATTATGCGAAGAGCTCATGTTAGAAGACCCTTGTGGTCAAAGCAGCAACCTTTGCCCTGTGTGTTTGTACGAGGCAACTGGCGGTTACCGATATCTGTTGGGGATCGAACCCGGGTTCAAAATGGTATGAGGCTAGTTGGAACCTCAACGTGCCATGATATACATAATATATATATATACATATATATATATATATATATATATATATATATATATATATATATATATATATATATATATATATATATATATATATATATATATATGGGGACAAAACGTTCGTGAGCCATTTTGATGTCTTACAAGTACAAGAATTCCTATTTGAAATGATGGGTCTTAGAGGGACACTTTATGTATTTTTGGGAATCCATAAAAATTAGGCAACTGTGGGTTTATGACCCATCATTTGAAAACATTGTGTGCGCGCGCACGCGCACAGATTAGAGCGGCGTTTACCAAACTGGGGGTGCTGAAATTAATTATAGGGGGTGCTGGGAAATGAGGCACACAAAAATCACATTGATATTGATATATGTATCACTGATTACCCTGTTGTGCATATTTGATTTTTTCCATGTTATTTTATTTTTCCAAGGGTGTTCTTATTTCTTCTACAAAAAATATTGTCAGTTTGTTTCATTTCTAAGGAAATGAAGAAAATAGATCATTAAGCAGTACACTTCACTTTCTTTTATCCTTCTAATAACAAGATAGGAGTGCTGGACTGCTTAGACATGACAACAAGGGGTGCTATGGTCGGAAAATGTTGGGAAACACTGGCTTAGAGGAAACATTGCACGTCACTGTCCTCCATACAGTCGCTGGCTGAGTGCCGATTTCCTGGCACTGCGCCAAATACGGTTCCCGTTTCGCCTCTTCCCGCGGCCCATGCAATCTTGCGTCCCATAGCAATCTCGCGTACCATCAACGACATTGGGGACGTTAGTAACCAAAGAATTGCTAAATAAATAACCAGATACGGAGTACCGCAGTGTAGCAATCTGTCTCGATCCTCCAAATTCATGTTCCAGATGAAGAAGCGGAGGAAGAGGAGGTAGAGGAAGAAGAGGATGTAGAAGACCGAGAAGAAAAAGAAAAGGAAGAGGGGGAAGAAGAGGAAGAAAAAAGACGAAGAGGAGAGAGGAAGAAGAAAAGGAAGAGGACGAGGAAGAGATGGAAGAAGAGGAGGAAGAGATGGAAGAAGAGGAGGAAGAGACGGAGAGAGAAGAGGTGGAAGAAGAGGAGGAGGAATAAGAGGAAGACCTCCTCATTTAAAAAAAAAAAAAAAAAAAAAAAAAAAAAAAAAAAAACACGGGCTATACGAAAGAACACAATGGCCTGGGAACTGAACCCAGACAACAATTACCTCAACAATAAACAATAACAATAACAGACGTCCTGGCGAAATTTGAACCCTACCCTTTTCAAGAAACCCCTAAAGAAGAACTCGAACCCAAAGACTGGCCGTGGATCGGGTCGAGTCGCATTTAGTCAGGTCGATGTCACAGAAATGGAAGATTTAGTCTCGAAGAAGAAAAGTAGAAGACGAAGAAATAATAATAATATGAGGAAGAGGAGGAGGACGAGGAGGAGGACGAGGAGGAGGAAGAAGAGGAGAAAAAGGAGGAGGAAGAGAAGGAAAAGGAGGGAGATAAGGAAAAGGAGGAGGACGACGTAAAAAAAAAAAAAAAAAAAAAAAAAGTCCTCACTTCAAAGAAAACAGGTCCGAGTTCGATACCCATCCCAGTGCACAACGGAAACCAGGTTCGACATTCCTCAGGATCAAGAAACCGGACTTCTGGAATCCCCGGACCTGGAACGTCCGGGGGTGTTGGCAGACACATAATTAGCTAATTAATTATATTGCTTCTGTCGTCCCGTGTGTCCTCGATACTTAACCCATTCAACTCCGATGACAAGATGTCTTGTCATTTGGTCAAATAAAACAAAAAATCATAAAACACCAAAATGTTTGATCAAACACCAGAAAAATATGACGTCAATCCTCGCTTCGCTGCGAGCGAAGCGAGGACTGACGTCATATTTTTCTGGTGTTTGATCAAACATTTTGGTGTTTTATGATTTTTTGTTTTATTTGACCAAATGACAAGACATCTTGTCATCGGAGTTGAATGGGTTAAGTCTTGCAGACAACGAGTTGAGGATTTCGTAACCGAGGGAATGGGTTTCCGAATTGGTTTAGTCTGTCCTAATAGTTCAACTTTTTTTTTCAACCCATTCCCCTTTTAATGAATTCTCAAATCTCTTGTAACTACCCTTCATTTTTCTCCCAAATCACATGCCTTAAGAAAAACTGTTTAATTACAAAGATGACAATCGTAATTATCTTACATTTCTTCTGCCACAACAGAGCGACGGAAATTCTTTTCTTTTGCTATTCAGATTTCTCACGTTACATAAAAATGTACAATTTGTGACATAAGGCCATACCTCCCCCCCCCCTCTACGTTCTTATCATGGCTCCCCTCGGGACCACGGTGCCATACTCCCCAGGTTGAGAACCCCTGGTATATCCCGAAGTTTCTAATCAGTAGTCAAAGTGGTGTGGTTGTACATGTATACAAACTTCGGCAAGGTTTGGTAATATATCCCCCTTCGAAAAACAAATAATCTTTTATTCCATACCCAAATACAAAAGCATATTCAGAAAATAGTGTTATAGCCCAAGTCAGTACACTACGTATTCTACCGAACACCGACGCTCGGTCCCTCTCAGCCCCTTATCTACATGTTACTCTTTCAATCAAGATTCAGCCAGACTCTGAAACATGGAGACATAGATCTCAGGGACATGGGTACCAGGACCATGTACTTGATAAATCTTTAACAAGTGAAACGTCGTGGTTGTAAAGTCTCCATCCTCACTATTGTTTTATAGACATAGTTCCAACCACGCAACATGTACTTCGGTCACACTGTACTCTTCGAAGAGCTCCTCTTACCTGAAACTCTTGTGCGAAGAAGAACCTGTTTTGGTTCCCAGACCAAAACCGTTCTTCGATCCTTTTCCACCTCAGACATCGAGTGCGCCACAATTATCCATTTCCACCTTTGCTTCACATCCTCTTCCTCCTCTTTCTTCCCCTTCCATCTTTCTCCTCGACTTTTCTCTATTCTACCATCCTTCCACCACCTCATCTTACCTATTTTCATTGCCTTTTTTACTCTATCCTTATATTTTTCTTTCTACTATTTATCATCTTCTTCCTCCACCTGCACTCCCCTCCCATACTCTTTATTCCCTCTTCGTCACGCTGATTCCCATTCTCGTCATTCCTTTCGTGAAAAAATAAAAAATAATAAACTAAGCGCTCATTCCCATTATATATTTCCAAGATGAAAATAAACAAATAAATAAAAATATAAGTAGAAATGACGCTCACTCCCATTATTAAAAAAAAAAATCCATTATTCCAAAAATAAAAATAAACTAATAAATTCCCATGTCCATCATTCCCGCAACAAAACAAACAAATAAATAAATCCAATTCCTTTCAATTGAGGGAGGGCATGACCATATTAATGGTGTTAAGAACCACACTAACCCACTTCCACCCCCTTAAACTCTATTCTAAACCGTACTCCAGTTAACTCATGGTACTTAACCGCAGTTAAGGAGGGGAGGGGAGGGGAGGGGGAGGAGGAAGATAACTATTTACGGGGAAGCCTTACCTTAAAATACTAAGGTAAGCATTACGCTTACCTTAAAAAAACTAAGGAGGAAGATAACTATTTACGGGGAAGCCTTACCTTAAAATACTAAGGTAAGCATTACGCTTACCTTAAAATACTAAGGTAAGCATTACGCTTACCTTAAAATACTAAGGTAAGCATTACGCAAGAACGCTTCAGCCTCTGCGTGAGCCTACAGCTGCGTTTAAACCGAGAATATCTCCTCAAAACCGTTGTGAGTTCGTTAAAACGACGTCGGTTACAATCTTCCGTTTTTTCGATCTTCAGAAGTCAAATTACCTTTGCGTCGTATATCGAGAAACTAAATGGAAGAATGAAAGGAGCTAAACCTTAACGAATGTTAGATTGATGAAGCTTTCTTGGAACGTTGCAAGTAAAGTCTTCTTCTAGATATTCAAATTCACGGCATAAAACGGACTATTTCTGGTTGTCCGGTGGCGAGGCGGTAACCATCCTGGCGGAGTGTCGTGCCCGGACATTTCCCCCCGGAGCAGAAGTCCCGCGGCTACACACATCCTCTACCGCGTTTCCTCCTACCGCCTGGAACGTTCCCGGATTTTGAATTCTTCTTCTTCACATTATTGCGTGAACGTTTGGTGATTCATCACATATGAAAGAAACTAAGTTGAAGAAAGATAAACGAGTACGTGTTTACACGCGCGCGCACACACACACATACATACACATTGGTAGCTAGCGTTCGTGGCCGCCACCACTGCGGTCCGGGTTCGAACCCCACCCCGTGCTGAAATAATTTCAGTATCACTGCGCTCCGAGTTGTTACTCCAACTCTCGTCGGCGGGGAGTTGAGTTGTGTGTGTGTGTGTGTGTGTGTGTGTGTGTGTGTGTGTGTGTGTGTGTGTACGTATAAGGCCACAGCATTACCCATAGATCGGTCATATAGGAGCTCTGAGCTCCCTTCCGGGAGGGAAATAGCTGTCGATCACGAGTTCAACACGTGATCCAAGACCATGGTAAATCACACAAAGCCCTGGCTAGACACGTAGAAGAATTTCAATATACTGTAGGCATGATCATTAGAGCATAAGATGATATGGCCGAAGCTGGAATAATACGTAGAATATAAATTATGTATATTGGATAATAAGTAACAAGACCCCCACAAGCTTTGCTTCTTTTATGTATACAATTATGTAAACACACACACACACACACAAGAATTTAAGAACAAACTAGATGCTGAGAGATACAAAGACGGTCACCACGAGCATAGCTCCCCTTCCCGTATAATACAACTAGGTAATTACACACAGTGTATATGTGTGTGTGTGTGTGTGTGTGTGTGTGTTATCGGCAGTGAATTTCCCCACCACAGGTTAACTACAAATCCCCTTGCTCAGATTCCTGGCAATATAAGAAAAGGAAGAGGAACTTCCTCGCCACCGATAAAGGTAACAAGCCGCATGTTATCGTCCACACATTTTTTTTTTTTTTTTTTTAGCGGAACCTTGCGGCAGAATATCAGAACTATCATATACACACAAACACACACATATACAAATATGCAGTAACGCGAACAGCTGTAAGGAAATTAAAATCGGTAACGCACTGACGGAAATGAACCCCAGATTTTCGGGTAACGCACTACCTGTCAGGCGGTAACGCGCCCAGCTCTGCTAAAACTGTCCCGTTGTTAGCAGAGAACCATTCAAGGCCAGATCCACGTACCTGCAAAGAAAAAAATAAATGAATTAAATAAACAAGATAACTAAATAAACAGAATAAATAAAATAGAAATAAATAAAATAAATATATCTCGTTTCACTTCATCGTCAACAAGATCGAAATAAAGACATCTGTTGACGAGAAAAAGCACGAAGCCCAATGCAATGAACATAGGAACATAAGAATAAAGGAGACTGCAAGAGACCATAAGGCCTAGACTAGGCAGCTCCAATGGTTCATCATTTAGACCAGTGGTGCTTAACCTGGGGTATCTGTGCCCCCCAAAGGGTTACCTATGCCCCCAAGGAATATCTGTACCCCCCAAAGGGGTACCTATCCCCCCAAGGGGATACCTATGCCCCAAAAAGGGGTACCTATACCCCCCAAAGGGGTACCTATACCCCCCAAGGGGTATCTGTGCCCCCCAAAGGAGTACCTGTGCCCCCCAAAAGGGTATCTGTGCCTCCCCAAGGGGGTATCTGTGTCCCCCTAAAGGGGTACCTGTGTCCCCCGAAAGGGATACCTGTGTCCCCCCCCCCCCAATGGATACCTGTGACCCCAAAGGTATACGAAACCTTAATACTTGGGGCACGAGACATGATAATAAGTGTAATGGTACTGTATAATATTTACCATGAGAAAGCATAATGTGCATTCAATGTATCGTACAAATTGACATTTCTAATTTGAAACAAAAAAAAAGTTCCTTTGTTCAGTAATTGAATCTATCTAATCATTTCTCAGCAAAGTTCGTATCACTAATCCTTTTCATACGGTTGCATTGTAACTGTATTGGATGGGGGTACGAGATTTTTTTTTTTTTTTTTTTTTTTTTTTTTTTTTTGGATAATCAAGGGGTACGAACACTGATAAAAGTTAAGAACCACTGAATTAGTCATTCATTAATTAAATAGATGGTGGTGAGTAGATAGACAATATGCACAGGCGATTATTGACTGAAAGGGAATTGGGTTAGACAAGGTTAGTTGAAATAATGGGTAGATTAGGGTGGGTTAGGGTGGGTTAGGATGGATTAGGGTGGGTTAGGGTGGGTACTGGTCGGGGTGGATAATGTTAGGGATGAATAATTTTAGGAGTGAGTGGGTTAGGATAGTTTAGGGTGGGTTAGATTATGCGGTACCATATATGGTTACAAATACCGAGATTAATTTCATACAAAATAAAATATTGTGCATACTTTCATCTCTTAATCTTTAGACATTATTCATATAAACATAATAAATTAATAAATAATAATAATGATATAAAAATAATAAAATCTTACGGATTGCTATGGGACCAGTGACTGACCATAGTTACTAGTTACCTAAACATTATTGTGTAAGACCTCCAGTTATTCGTACGAAATCAATACCCTGTCAACTCGAACGGCGCCAAAGTTTCGTGAACTCTTAAAGTAGGACTTACAAGTTCGTACACTGAAAAATATGAAGGCGTCAGGAAGGGGTGAACAAGACGGGGTGACGAAGTATGGGTGAACAAGATTGGGGTCACATGAAGAATTGTCACCCCAGAACGCCCACATGAAGAATAGTCACCCCATGAGATCCCACCTGAAGAATTGTCACCCCAGTACGCCGAATATCAACAGTGGAATAAAGGTTGGGTTTGGTTAGGTTGAATGAGGGTTATGCCTATTTTCATCAACTTATACAACCGAAGAATCGTAAACCCAGGATGGCCCATGTGAAGAATTGTCACCCAAGGTTAGCTTACACGAAGAATTGTCACCCTGTCGAAGTCTAGGGTGACGATTCTTCATGCGAACCCAACATGGGTGAAGAAGGCGAGGGTGAAAGAGGAAGATACGAAGAAGTCGAGGGTGAAAGACGAAGATATGAAGAAGTCGAGGACAAAGAAGAAGATGAAGATGTCGTGGATGAAGAAGTCGAGAGTGAAAGAGGAAGATATGAAGAAGTCGAGGGTGAAGAAGAGGATGAGGATGAAGAAGTCGAGGATGAAGAAGTCGAGGGTGAAGAAGACGACGAAGAAGTCGAGGATGAAGAAGTCGAGGGTGAAAGAGGAAGATATGAAGAAGTCGAGGGTGAAGAAGAGGATGAAGAAGTCGAGGATGAAGAAGTCGAGGGTGAAGAAGACGACGAAGAAGTCGAGGATGAAGAAGTCGAGGGTGAAAGAGGAAGATATGAAGAAGTCGAGGGTGAAGAAGAGGATGAAGAAGAAGTCGAGGATGAAGAAATCGAGGGTGAAAGAGGAAGATATGAAGAAGTCGAGGGTAAAGAAGAAGATGAAGAAGAAGTCGAGGGTGAAGATGAAGAAGTAGTCGAGGACGAAGAAGTCGAGGGTGAAGAAGAAGAAGACGACGACGAAGGAGTCGAGGATGAAGAAGTCGAGGATGAAGAAGTCGAGGGTGAAAGAGGAAGATATGAAGAAGTCGAGGGTGAAGAAGAGGATGAAGAAGAAGTCGAGGATGAAGAAGTCGAGGGCGAAGAAGACGACGAAGAAGAAGAAGAAGAAGTCGAGGATGAAGAAGTCGAGGATGAAGAAGTCGAGGATGAGGAAGTCGAGGGTGAAAGAGGAAGATATAAAGAAGTCGAGGGTGAAGAAGGCGTCGAGGGTGAACGAGACGAGACCAGGCCAAGGAAGAGGGGGGGGAAGAGGAGGAGGAGGGGGAAAGGAAGGGAAGGGGAGGAGGGGGGTACAGACCGGCGCCAACCGCGAAGTCTCCCCCCTCCCCCCTCCGCCTCCACTTCCGCCTCCACTAGTCCTCCCTTGAGGACCACCTAACCCTACCTCTCTGTAGGTGTAGTTCCTTACCCCGGATGTACTCGTCGGGGTGTACATGTACATGTACACGATCCGGGAGGGAGATGGGTGGGTGTACAGGTGTCGTAGGGGGGGGGGGGAGAGGCGAGTGCTCGTGTCCAGATAGGTGTGCTTCGATAGGTGTACTTTCAGATAGGTGTACTTCCTGATAGGTGTTCTTTCAGATATTTTTTTTCAGATAGGTGTACTTCTGTACATGTGTACTTTCAGATAGGTGTACTCTAACCTCTAAGAGAAATTTTCCAAGGCGGTACAAGAGCCCTTTGGGACACTGAGGTAATAAAAAAATAATAATAAAGATAAAAATAAATAAATAAAATAAAATAAAATAAAATAAAACAATAAAAGAAATAAAATAAAATAACAAATAAATAAATAAATAAAAATAAACTAATAAAAAAATGAGGATTTTATATCCTGTAAATCTACAATAATTAACAATAGATACTAATAACAAAAAAGTAAGTGTGGTGTGACAAGTATGGTGAGCTTTGAGTATGTGAATGTAAGTGTATGTCAGGCTGGGAGTAGTAGAGAGCGTTTGTTCTCGAGGGTCTGTATCGACGGGACCCCACTAGCATAGGCCCTGGATGCAGTGAGACACAACGCTACTCATTAGATTAAACGTGCTCACGTTTTAAACAAACCTTAAACTCCTTATACTTCCAGTCTGTGGTACTCCCTCTGGGAGTCAAGGCCATTGGGAGACTGGACTCCACACTTCGTCACTCCATGACTCCCACTCCTCCTCCTGTGGGAACTTCCATTCTCCTTTAAGTCAGTTTGGTCCTGAATTCATCTTAATATACTCTACCCTTTCTCTTCTTTCCTTCAAACTTGTTAACTCCATGGTCACCGAGATTCTCGACTGTGTGTGTGTGTGTGTGTGTGTGTGTGTGTGTGTGTGTGTGTGTGTGCGCGCGCGCGTAGTGTGTGTGTATGCGTGCACATGAGTACGTGTGTGATAGGGTTATGTAAACAAAGAAATGTGGGGTCGACAACTATATATATATATATATATATATATATATATACATACATACATATACACACATATACACAAAACACAAAAGAGAAAGAGATAAACACCTTAGCAAGATGTTGTAATGCCTACCATTTATTTTATATCTATTATTATTTGTATGTTTATTACTTAACTTTACCTATTTATTTTATTTACATTATTATTGTTGTTTTTATTCATTTGTTTATTTGTTACAATTTTTTCGCATCCGACCTAGTTATGGATCAAAAGGTCTCCTGTCGGCATGCTCCGCCTTTGTAATCCTGAGAGAGAGAGAGAGAGAGAGAGAGAGAGAGAGAGAGAGAGAGAGAGAGAGAGAGAGAGAGAGAGAGAGAGAGAGAGAGAGAGAGAGAGAGAGAGAGAGAGAGAGAAATGTACCGGAAAATGGTCAATTATTGTCTCCATATCTCCGGTCATCCTTCGTTCCAGTAACGTCGTCACTTCCTTACAAAGATCATTGAGCCATGTCTCCTGTCCGAAACGCTTCCTCGTGTCCGCTTCCTCATGCATCTTATAGTTATGCGTTGCTGTTGTTCTTTAATCTCACGGAGGTCACTTAAACTTCGAATTGTATCACTTAAGTTCCACTAATCGCCACTAGATTTCGGTTCGTGACTCTAGTAAGGAAGTCAAGTGGTCCCTGGGTATAATCCTGTTTATTTTTTATTTTTATTTATTTACTTGTTTATTTATATATTTATTGGGGGGAGGGTTGTCTCTTGAGACTCCTAGACACCAATCTTCAAGATTCCAAATGAAATAAAATCAACTAATGGCAAAGGACAAATAGGTGGTGACTGGACTAGAAGGGATGTTCCTAAGTCCCTAAAATTTATTCTGGGTCCCTAAAATTTATTCTGGGCCCCTAAAACACAGACCCATGTGGTTTTGGGGGCACCACGACGGGCTCCTAGATTATTGTACTGTATCGCTTTTTCGTGTGTTTTTTTTTAAGTGTCGTTAATGCTATTCTTTTGGTACACCACTACTCATTTTTATTCCAGTTGTTTTATAAAAAATAATATTTTTTCGTTCGAATATATAAGGATGGTATATGAATATTAGCAGAAAAAGCCCTGGGGAGCTCATATTGGAAGTACAGGCACGGGGAGTATAGTTCTGGAGAGCAGAAAGGAGAGTTGTGAACATTGAAATGATAGAATTGTGGTAAGTAGAAGGGAGAGTGGAGTAGAAAGAACCAAGTAGACAAATGGATCTCAACGAACTCGTAGTTAACGAGTATCTTGAGGGCAACTAAAGTTCCTAAATTGGAACCAAAAAACCAAATCTAGTGGTAGTTAGTGGATGCTTAGCGATTTAATTCAATGTTGAAGTAGTCTTCCCCAGGAGGATGAACAACAGTAGTGCATAAGAATAGGAAATAAGACAGGTTTGAGAACCCGTGAACTGTAGGGCGAGAATATGGACAGCACTTGTACGAGAAGAGACGTGGGAGTATGGAAGTGTGGGGAAGAGGGTGCCAGGGCTGGAGAGGAATTGTGGGAGTAGGGAGTAGGGAGTAGGGGGTAGGGAGTGTTGCTTCGGCGACACGATGACCGGCCGCTGCCGACGCCATCCGCCCACGCCGTCGCTGACGAAGTGCCAAAATCTATGCGCGCCTGAGGTCAAGGTTGCAACGGAGGACGAAATGAGAGGAGAACAGAGGAGGTGGAGGTGGGGGCATGGGAGGAAGAGGGGGAGAGGGGAGGAGGGGGAGAGGGGAGGAGGGGGAGAGGGGGAGAGGGGGAGGGGGAGGGGGAGAGGGGGAGGGGGAGAGGGGAGGAGGGGGAGGAGGGGGAGAAGGGGAGATGGGAGGAGGGGGAGGAGGGGAGGAGGGGTAGAGGGGGAGGAGGGGGAGAGGGGAGGAGGGGGAGAGGGAGGAGGGGGAGAGGGAGGAGGGGGAAGAGAGGGGAGGGGGAGAAGGGGGAGGAAGAGGGGGAGAGGGGGAGGAAGAGGGGGAGAGGGGAGGAGGGGGAGAGGGGAGGAGGGGGAGAGAGGGGAGGAGGGGGAGAGAGGGGAGGAGGGGGAGAGAGGGGAGGAGGGGGAGAGAGGGGAGGAGGGGAGTGAGGGGATGAGGGGGAGAGAGGGGAGGAAGAGGGGGAGAGGGGGAGGAAGAGGGGAGAGGGGAGGAGGGGGAGAGGGGAGGAGGGGGAGAGGGGAGGAGGGGGAGAGGGGAGGAGGGGGAGAGGGGAGGAGGGGGAGAGGGGGGAGGGGGAGAGGGGAAGGGGAAGAAGGCGAATAAAGGGGAGGATGAGAAGAGAGGGGAGGGGGAGGATTAGAGGAGAGGGGTGGGGAGGATTAGAGGTGAGGGGAGAGGAGGAGGCGGAGAGGGGAGAGGAGGAGACGGGAGAGGAGGAGGAGCAGAGGGGAAGAAGATGAATAGCGAGGTGTGCAGAGGGGGGATCAGACGAAAGGAAAATAAACAGAGGGGAGAAGGAACAGAGGGGAGAAGGAGTAGAGGGGAGAAGGAAGAGGAGGTGGGAACTGAGAGGGAAGACGGAGGGGAGTAGAGAGGACTGGAAGAGGAAAGGGGAAAGGAACGTGAAGGTGTGACGAAGGTCATGGTGTAGATCGATCCATTGACCGAGAAGCCAGCCATGTCACAATTCTGCACCAACAACCACCACCACAATTTGGGGCCAACTGACACCATAATTCGGCGCCAACTGACACCATAATTCGGCGCCAACTGACACCACAATTCGGCGCCAACAGCCACCACCATAATTCGGCACCAACTGACACCATAATTCGGCGCCAACTGACACAACGATTCGGCGCCAACAGCCACCACCACAATTCGGCGCCAACTGACACCATAATTCGGCGCCAACTGACACCACGATTCGGCGCCAACAGCCACCATCACAATTCAGCGCCAAGTGCAACCACCACAATTCGGCGCTAAATGCAACCATCACAATTCGGCGCTAAATGCAACCATCACAATTCGGCGCCAACACTCGCCACCACAATTCGGCGCCAACACTCACCACCACAATTCGGAGCCAACTGACAGCATCATTTCCGGCGCCAACTGTCACCATTACAATTCGGCGCCAGCTGACACCACCATAATTTGGCGCCAACTGACACCATTACGTCCTAATCTAAAAAAAAAAAATCGTCCTTCTTAGCCAGAAGCAAGTTTATGAAGATCGTTGTCCTCCTTCGCTTGGTATGTTCGGAGGAGGAAGACACGGGAGGACACATGGGACAAGGAGGACAAGGAAGGAAAAGGCCAAAGAGACAGGAAGAGTGGCAACCTGCGGTTCTTTCAGGTCACTTGTGTGGCTCAAAAAGCTTTTAAAAAAATACTTATTCCATCAAAACGAAGATGTCATATAATGTAAATTTGTAAAACATTATATATATATATATATATATATGTAGATATATATATATATATATATATATATATATGTAGATATATATATATATAGATATATGTAGATATATATATATGTAGATATATATATATATATATATATATATATATATATGTAGATATATATATATATATGTAGATATATATATATATATGTAGATATATATATATATATATATATATATATATTCATTCGACTTCGAAATGACCTGTTTTCACCAATTATTTTGATTTGTGGAAATGTCTGTCCTAATCTGAACTTGCTCCTTTTTTTTGTATTGCGGCTCTGACAGCACACAATTTTTTTTTTGTATTAAAATTTAACAAAATTGCTTTTCTAGCTATAAGAAGTCCCGACTATTGGGCTAAAGGTAAGGGCGGGAAGGACTAAGGACAGCAAGACAGAAAGGACAGAGAGGAATGACAGTAAGGTCATAAGTTCAGGAATGGCAGTTATGACAGAAAGGTCATGAAGGACAGGAAAGGACGAGAAGGACGGGGAAGGACAGGAAGGACGGGGAAGGACGGAAAAGGACGGGGAAGGACAGGAAAGACGGGAAGGACGAGGAAGGACAGGGAAGGACAGGGGAGGACGGGAAGGATAGGAAGGACGGGAAGGAGGGGAAGGACGGGAAGGACAGGGAAGGACTGGGAAGGACAGGAAATTGGTATAAAGGCTCTATTCAACCCCAACATTGTTCAGGAAATACTCAAGAATCCTAAGAATGAAGGAGTCCATAAGGCCTACACTAGACAGTTCCACGAACCAGTCTTATCTTCAAGTCTCCAAATCTTCAATTCGGTGACGTTCTGATCTCCAGAAACTTCTCCCTCCAAGCGATTTTATTCAGCTTTGAGACGACCCCTGGCTACGGATGGGGTCTCGACCGGTCTGTGCCCTATGCAGGGAGGGGACGTCCATCCCTTGGATGAATAAAATCGCCTGACGGATGTTCTGTAAACCATGGGAGCCTCCGTATTGAAGGATGTCGCCAATTTCCTGATGTGACGGACTACGATACAAGATTCGTCAATTACGAGGGAGGAGGGGGGAGGGAGGGGGGAGAGGGGGAGGAAGGGGAGAGGGGGAGGAAGGGGGGAGAGGGGGAGGAAGGGGGGAGAGGGGGAGGAAGGGGGAGAGGGGGAGGAAGGGGGGAGAGGGGGAGGAAGGGGGGAGAGGGGGAGGAAGGGGGGAGAGGGGGAGGAAGGGAGAGGAAGGGAGAGGGGAGGAAGGGGGAGAGGGGAGGGGAGGAAGGAGGAGAGGGGGAGGAGGAAGGGGGAGAGGGGGAGAAGGAAGGGGGAGAGGGGGAGGAGGAAGGGGGAGAGGGGAAGGGGAGAAGGGGGGAGGAAGGGGGGAAGGGGGGAGGAAGGGGGGAAGGAACACTGTCGGGATATCGACTTACTGACAATGAAAACTGTCAATATTTCTTTGTCTCAGCATCAACTTAAGATCTGTTTTTTTTTGCGTCCACCGTAAACAGAGTTTCAGCATTGCGTAAGAAAAAAATATTCATATCAGAATATTGACAATAATTAAATATTATTGTCAATAAATAACTTGTGCAGTCTCTCAAGGATTTGTATACACTATTTCTTTAAGTCGTTTGATCAATACTGACCGTATCTTGACAGAGTTCTGACAATATTACCAATATCGCTGTTGTTACATTGGCGCACTTGAATATATTTTTTCTGGTGACGTTACACGATTTATTCAGTGGCAGACAGCGACACCACGTGGAAGAAGTCGAGAACTACTATCATTAGGGGAATCACCACAAGTAGTTAGTGGTTATTAGTAGGAATAGTAGTAGTAAAACAACATTTTTAATCATACATACACACACACACACACACAAGCATGTTGGGGTGTGTGTGTGTATACTGTAAGGTATATTACCCATATGTCAGGCAATACATGATATGGTAATAGCTGTCGATCACGTGACCAACACGTGATCCAAGACCATGGTGAATCACACTCACACATTAAGAGATAGATAGATATAGATAGATAGAGAGACAGAGCGAGAGTGCGAGTGTGTGTGTGTGTGAGAGAGTGAGAGAGAGAGAGAGAGAGAGAGAGAGAGAGAGAGAGAGAGAGAGAGAGAGAGAGAGAGAGAGAGAGAATGCAGCCGCGAGAGAGTATATACAAAACATTCTTTTTTATGCCCAACTTCCAAGTCCTTTCGGCTGTCACGGGTCGAAGACTTTGGCGATAAAATGAAATTAACTACTCGATACTGAAACCACAAGTTCTGCAATAAATCTCGCGGGGAGAGAGCCTGGGCTGCTGTGACTGAAGCCTTCAGCACTGGCTTCCACTCAGTCTTCATGAAGTGGCAGCACATCGGAAATTCTTGGCGGGAATTTAATTTCGACATTTCTGTGGCGAAATCCAACAAGAGGGTTCTTTTTTTGGCGTCAGAGGGTGATGAAGGGTGGGTGGGGGAGTCTGGAATCAAGCGACTTCGATCGGGTGAGGAAATAGGAACAAGGGGTGACAAATTGTCACCCTAGAACGCCCACAAGATGAATTGTCACCCCCAGAACCCCCACATGAAGAATCGTCACCCCATGAGATCCAACCTGAAGAATTGTCACTCCAGTACGCCGAATATCAACAGTGGAATAAAGATTAGGTTAGGTTAGGTTGAATGAGGGCTATGCGTATTGTCATCAATTTATAGAACCAAAGAATCGTAAACGCAGGATAGCCCATATGAAGAATTGTCACCCTAACGAAGTTTGGGGTGACGATTGTAAGTTCAGGGTGGTTCAAGTGGTGTGGTGACGGTGATATTGATGTTGGTGATGGTGGTGATAGTGATGTTGGTGATGGTGATAGTGATGTTGGTGATAGTGATGTTGGTGATGGTGATAGTGATGATGGTGACAGTGATGCCGATGATGGTGGTGATAGTGATGTTGGTGGTAATGGTGATAGTGATGGGTAATGATGACAGTGGCGATGGTGACGATAGCGATGGTAACAATGATATGATGGTAGTGACGATGACGATAGTAACGAAGGTGATAGTGACGGTAATAGTAATAAACAGTGAGAGACGTCCTTCAAGGAGGATCCAATCCTCCTTCTCAAGTTCCCACTTGATACCTCGACTCCCACACACTCGAAGAAGCCAGAGTACCACTCACCCTCCCACTCAAGCACCAAATCTCCTCCTCGATCCTCACCCGGCCTCCAGTAACTACCACTCACCTTGGCTATCTGAATACAAAAGGCAAAGGTGCCTGTGTACATATGTACCCTCACGAAACTGCACCCGGGGTCGTTTTCTATAACAGAAAATGTATCCCCCTTATAGAAAATGGACCCCCCAATAAAATATGCAACTCATTGTCATTAGGTTTGGTTAGGTTAGGCTAGGTGTCTTAATAAGCAGTACTTATTCATAAATGAAGACCTGGCAACTGTTTATAATTACATATACCAAAGGCTTTTCCCCCCTACATGGGGGGGGGGGTCCATTTCCCATAAAGGGTCCATCTTTCGCTGCGCAAAATGAGCCCCGGGGTCCAATTCCTATGGAGGTCCATTTTCTATCTTAAATCGGCTTCAGGAGCTGCTAAGAGACTCCAGGGGTAATATCCCGCTATCCATTAAGGATACGATGATTCAGCGTCAACACACAGACTATTCAGTCGCCCATACTTCCGCGCAGATCCAGGAGCATTTTAAAGTTTAGGCAATTTTGCATCAACCTAGAAACTATTACCATACCTTTCCGTCCTTATCCTCATTTATTCTAAATATCGCCAAGATATTCATCTAAACAGAGACCTAGTTACAATGTATGGAACATTTAGAAAGAATGGAAGAAGAACGAGTTGCAAAGGGATGCTGGGAATGTGGGTGGATGGAAGAAGACCATGAGGAAGACCGACAAAGAGACGGAAAGAGACTATCGAAGAAGCCCTCAGCAGACATGACTTGCCCAACATCGAAACTCTGAGGGAGGAAGGAAGTGGCCTTCCAAGACAAGAGCCAGAACATGGGTAATTTATGTCGCGCAGGCCACACTTGGCCCGCGTGGTGACAAGAGATATTTCAACTTGAGTTACTATAATTGTTATAACTGATGAAACTAAACTGTTCAGACGAGAGACGTAATAACTTTAACTTTTTACTTATCTATTTTCTGTTTATCTATTTTTATCTGTTAGTTTTATTATTATTATTATTTTATTTTACTTTTATGGCCCTGGGGATCATAACAAAGTGCATCATTGACACTCGAAAGGATTTGAGTTTGACAACCCTGAGCCAGATGGGTGAAACAGGTTGGTACCCCTGACAGGCGTAACGCCAACTACAGGGAGCTCAAGTAAGAATACACGAGACTCCATTTGCAAAATGTAACCTATCCTTATGCGCTGACATCCAAGGTATTTATCAGGAAAATTATCCCTTAAGGTGGTAATGGACATGGAACTGCCTAGTGTAGGCCTCATGGTCTCTTGCAGTCTCCTTCATTCTTATGTGTACAAATTTATATTTAAGAAGGGAAAAGCCAAAAATAAGTTTCCCAAAGGAGTGGTCAACGAATGGAATAGACTTAGTAACCATCTAGTGAGCGCTGAAGTTATTGATTGTTATAAGAAAAGATGAGACAACTTTATGGTCGGGGATGAAAGGTGGTAATGGACATGGAACTGCCTAGTATAGGCCTTATGGTCTCTTGCAGTCTCCTCAATTCTCATGTTCTTCCATTCATCAACGAATGGAATAGTTATTAACCACACACAGGGCTGAAACTGTTGGTTATTTGAAAGAAAATATAAGTTTATGGACGGGGATGAAAAGCGGTAATGGACATGGAACTGCCTAGTGTAGGCCTTATGGTCTCTTGCAATCTCCTCAATTCTCAATATCCAACTCCACAATGCGTGTGAAGCCTCACACACAAAAAGTTTGATTGACAGTGCCAAGGACGGGACACCACGAGTGTAGCTCTTCTCCTGTACTCCACCACCAGACAGAGCCAAGGACGGGACACCACGAGTGTAGCTCTTCTCCTGTGCACCACTGCCAGGTAAACAGACGGATGAACTGAGGGTGACATTATCGCTTAGGTTCTCGGTTGCGGAGGACCACAAGAAAACAAACGAGGTGCCAAGAGGCACAACAACAGGCGGCGCCGCCGGAGGAGGAGGGGAACTTGACGACATTGCCAGTGACGCGGCTCGCGGCCAGGGAGGGGAGGGGAAGGAGGTTGAGAGAGGGAGGGGGAGGGGGAGAGGGGTTGAGAGAGGGAGAGAGGGGTTGAGAGAGGGAGGAGGAGAGGGGTTGTGAGAGGGAGAGAGAGAGGTAAGGAGGGGAGGGAGAGAGGGAGGAGGAGAGGGGTTGTGAGAGGGAGAGAGAGAGGTGAGGAGGGGAGGGAGAGAGGATGGGAGGGGAGTGAGGGAGAGAGGGAAGGAGGTTGAGAGAAGGAGGGAGGTTGAGAGAGAGAGAGAGGGGAGGGAGGTTGAGAGAGAGGGAGGGGAGAGAGTGGGGGTTGGGAGAAAGGGGAGAGAGGGAGTGAAGGGGAGAGAGGGAGTGAAGGGGAGAGAGGGAGTGAAAGGGAGAGAGGCTGAGAGAGAGAGAGAGGTGGGTGTTGGGAGAAAGGAGAGATAATGAGAAGAGCGATGGGGAAAGAGACAGCGGGGGTGGGGAAAGAGAGAGAGGTGGGGTTGGGAGAATGGGGAGATGGGAGATGGGAGATGAGAGAGAGAGAGAGAGAGAGAGAGAGAGAGAGAGAGAGAGAGAACCAACTGCCTCAAGAGTGTCATCGACTCCCACCCACAAGCATGACTCCCACTCCCCCGGGGGCTGTAAATGATGCTACAGCGTCGTTGGAGTGTTAAGCCACTCCCTATGGGAACGTCCGTCCTCAAGAACAAACGAAAGAATTTTCGCTCCTATTTGCTCTTGACATAAGGGCGAGAATCCTTAACTTGTTCTCTTAGTTTAGTTGGCACCAGAGTATTTCATTCATCTCCACGGAGTTCCCTCGAGACTGCAAGAGACCATGAGGCCTACACTAAGCAGTTCCATGTCCATGGCCACCTGTTAATCCCCCATCCATAAAGTTGTCTAACATTTTCTTTAAACAACTGATAGTTTCAGCGCTCACTATATGGTTACTAAGTCTATTCCATTCGTTGACCACCATATTAGTAAAACAATTCTTGCCTATTTCCTTCTTAAATATAAATGTGTCCAGTCTAAACCCATTACTGCGAGTCCTGCCATGTTGTCTTAATATGATGACCTTGTCTGCGTCACCCTTGTTAAAGCATTTGATCTGGACCAACTGGAACCCCCTTCCGTACCGGTTGGTACTCTCCCTTTCATCCTGGCTGGCGCCAAACGATTCTATTACTTTGTGGCGCCAAACTCCCATCCCCAGCAAAGGGAGACCTTTACCACGTTGATACGAAGTCGGGGACATATCAACCTGACACAGTGCAATGTTATTGTATATAGTGTTCGACAATACTGGTTCCAAATAATTCTCCATAGTGTTACTGTGAAGTAAAAGTTCGAAGATGCCAACAGTGGCTCTCAGTTCGGTCTGAACTGTGCCCTGACCGAAGTCATGCAAGAAATTACATTGCAACAGGCTATACAATACATACATACATCATATATATATATATATATATATATATATATATATATATATATATATATATATATCAACCACAATACACTTTAATTCTAAGCCATCAACATCGAGGGAGACTCGAGGAGGCCAACATGCAGATTGATGGCTTAGGATTAAAAGTGTATTGTGGTTGATAAAAATGTATACATGTTCACTGGGACCCATTCAATGTTGTACATAAATACATACATACATTTATATATATTTATATATATATAATATATATATATATATATATATATATATATATATATTGTGACGTAATGGAAGCTCAATCCATCCAACGACTGAATACAAATTTTGAAGTTGCTGGAACATTAGTATCGTCAGTTACAGAGTTGATTTTCCCCCTAGACCCTGGAATAGGGGTCAGAAAACGGCTCTAAATGATCAGTAACGTGACTAACATCACAGATTGATGGACTGCCAGGTTGGTAGATATACTGCCCCAGAGAATTTCGCAACCAAAAATACATAAATAAATAAATGAATAAGTAAATAAAAAAAAAAAAAAAAAAAAAAAAAAAAAAACTCATCAAAGAACACTCTTGGTCTTTCCATGGGGAAAGAGAGCTTGGTTAAGTTTAATTAAACGCATAACTGCGGCCGAAGCCGTCACATTGCTTTACAGAGAGAGAGAGACTGCATCAACCTTGACAAGGTCAACAAGGAGACAGCCTCCCTTCCCAATAGAGTTTCATCATCGATGGGCCTGTCTAGAATGGGTGACCCTCGGAGAAGCAGATCTAGACAACATTCTATACTTAGATACACATACGCTGAGTGAGTGAGTGTGTGTGTGTGTGAGAGAGAGAGAGAGAGAGAGAGAGAGAGAGAGAGAGAGAGAGAGAGAGGGAGAGAGAGAGGTGAAGGAGTGAGGAAGGAGGGAGGGAGGGAGAGAGGAAGGAAGGAGTGAGGGAGTGAGGGAAGAAAGAGGGAGTGCGGGAAGAAAGAGGGAGTGAGGGAGGAGGAGGAGGGAGGGAAGAAGAGAGAGGGAGGAGGAGGAGGGAGGGAGGAGGAGGGAGGGAGGGGGAGGGAGGGAGGAGGAGGGAGGGAGGAGGAGGGAGGGAGGGAGGAGGAGGGAGGGAAGAGGAGGGAGGAAGGAGGAAGATGGAGGGCAATGTAGGGTGAGAAAATGTTTGTGTAGGAGTGAAAGGGTTGAGGCAAGTGGTGCAGAACGAATTGGAGGAATTAAAATTACAAGGAAGATGACAATTATTATTTTCATTATATTTATTCATTTACTTGTATCTGAGAGAGAGAGGGGGAGAGAGAGAGGGGGGAGAGAGGGAGAGAGAGAGAGAGAGAGAGAAAGAGAGAGGGAGAGAGAAAGAGAAAGAGAGAGGGAGAGAGAGAGAGAGAGAGAGAGAGAAAGAAAGAGAGAGAGAGAGAGAGAGAGAGGGAGAGAGAGAGAGAGAGATGGATTGTACAATGGTGAGAATACATGGTGGATGAGAAGGGATGGGATAGGGAGGAGGAAGGAAATAGGAAGCTAAGAGGTTGGGAATAGGAAGAGAAGAGGAAGGGAAGAGAAGGGGAGGAGGAAGATAAAGGGAATAAAGTAGAAGGGGGTGGAAGGACTGGGGTGGAAAAGATTGAAAAAGGGTGGAAGAGGGGGAGGAGAAAGAGGGGGAAGAGGAGGAGTGGGAGGAGGAAGAGGGAGAGGGTGAGGAGGGAGAGTGGGGGAGGAAGAGGGGGAGGAGAAAGAGGGTGAGGAGGAAGAGTGGGAGGAAGAAGTGGAGGAGGAAGAGGAGGAGGAAGAGGAGGAGGAAGAGGAGGAGGAAGAGGAGGAGGAAGAAGGGAGGACGAGGGTAAAGGAAGTTACAATTGGAAAAAAATAAGGACGAGACAAGACAGAGATCGGAAAAGACGAAGAAGGAAGAGAAAGAAGAGAGGGAAGATGAGAAGGAGAGAGGGAAGAAGAGAGGGAAGAAGAGAGGGAGAGAGGGAGAGAGGGAGGGAGGGAAGGAGGGAGAGAAGGGGTTGTGGAGGGAACGAGAAGAACACAAGAAAGAAAAAATAAATAGAAAAATAAATAAGACACTTGGGAGGGAGAGAAGAGATTATGTATTACACAAGGTTGAGTGCGGTAGAGGACTTGATCGAGCAGATTCAGTATTACACAATAACGTGCGTATGTGTGTGATTCACCACGGTCTTGGATCACGTGTTAGACTCGTGATCGACAGCTATTTCCCTACCGGTCGAGAGCTCAGAGCTCGTATATGACCGATCTATGGGTAATGCTGTGACCTTACACGCACGCACGCACACACACAAACTCCCCGCCCACGAGAGTTGGTGTAACGACTCATAGCGCAGATACTGAAATTATTTCAGCCCTGGGCGAGATTCGAACCCGGCCCGCCGGAATGGCAGCCGGGAACTCTACCACTGCGCCACGAATGTGTGTGTGTGTGTGTGTGTGACAATGGTAGTGGTTATTTTGTAGTAGACGAACATGACGATGGTAAAACTCACACTGACGACAATGACGACGACATCGACGACGACATCGACAAATGACGTCATGGAGCGCGGCGTCAAACTATCCAAGCTGGTAGTTTGTCACGTGACCGTGTCTAACGACTCTGCCGCAGCAAACGTCACACACACACACACACACACACACACAGTGGTCGAGTTCCTAGCCGCCACTACGGCCGTCAGGGTACGAATCCCGCCCAGGGCTGAAATAATTTCAGTATCGCTTGCGCTGCGAGTCGTTACTCCATCTCTCGTGGGCGGGGGATTTGTGTGCGCGCGCGCGGGTGTAAGGTCAAAGAATTACCCATAGAGCGGTCATATAAGAGCTCTGAGGTATCTTCCGGTAGGAGGGGGGTGGAACAGCTGTCGATCACGAGTCCAACACGTGATCCAAGACCATGGTGAATCACACACACAGAGGGCTGGGCGAACGTGGGCTTACATAGCGAGCACTCCGTTTTCTTCCTCACTCTCTCACCTACTCTCTCTCTCTCACCCACACCCACTCCTTCCTCCCACCCTCCGCCTAACTGCACGTCTAGTTCAATGATCGGGATATTAGCTCGGCGGGTACAAAGACTACACCGCGGACACACTCAACACAACAAGAGAAATTACACAAAACGTTTTCGATGAGCGAGAGAGAGAGAGAGAGAGAGAGAGAGAGAGAGAGAGAGAGAGAGACGGAACAACAGTAAAAGTATTGTCTGGTATGAAAAGGATTAATGTATAAAATTGATTAAATAACTTAGAATTGACGCTAGATTACTATAGAAATACAGTGACCTGACGTTTGTCATCACAGGGTCATAGTTTATAACCTTACACACACACACACATATATATATATATATATATATATATATATATATATATATATATATATATATACACACACACTTCTGGACAAACGACAAAAATACATACATGCATACATACATGGTATAAGAGTTAACATTTCGGTTGGCCCTGGTTATATTTAACAATTTAATTCAACCAAAACTGTTAAAGGTCCACAACTTCAGTCTGACGCTGACATTTGCCACGTCACTCCTGCAAACTTCTCTATCCCTCCACCTTACTTGTGGAGTTTTGGCTACTGGCTGCCAGCCTCTTTGTAAACAAGAAAATATCTTAGTCTATACAACACACACGCACTGCCTACAACCCCGTCTCCCCCAGCCTGAATCTCCCCCATTCCCCCACCCTGAACTTTGCCCTCTACCCCAAGTCTCAACCTCCCCTCTCTCCCCAAGCCTCAACTTCCCCCCTCTCCCCCAGCCTCAATCTTCCCCCTCTCCCCAAAGCCTCAACCACCCCCTCTACCCCAGCCTCAACTCCCCCCTCTCCCCCAGCCTCAACTCCATCTCCTCCCAACCTTAACCTCCCCCTCTCCCCCAGCCTCCCCCCCCATCCTCAACCTTCCCCCATTCCCGGCCTGCAAGGAGGCAACAATCGCCTTCTGTTCCGCGGTTGTATGCACCCCACTTGGCTCCCCGCGCCATTCCCCCCCATCCTCTCCCCCTTCCCCCCCGTCGGGTGTGTGGCACGACAAGCATCCGCAGACTGTACGATGCAAAGACATTCGCCCTCTCGACACCAGCTGCATCGTACCTCCTGACCTTACACACCAACCAGCTGCATGCCAGCTGGTGCGAGAGGAAGGACATCGGTGGAGAGAAGTTCCAGGTCTTGGCTGTATAAAATCGTCAGGGTTTAGCAAGAAAAAAAACTTTAAACGAGGACCACAATGGAAATAAGCTTATATGCCTTTTGTGTTATCCTCGGCAATTGCGATTGTAATTTCGAACTGTGTTTTATTTCATTGTCTGTATTTCATGTATTTGATTTATTACCAAATAAAATTATTATTTTTATTATTATCATTTCGCCACCGCCCTTTCTCAAGAGGTCCTGACTTCTCTGCCACGGGAAAGCCTGGAACCGATTTTTTAGGAGATCCTATCATCTAGACATAATCTTCAAAATGGCGGAGATTTTTAACCTAAACCCCTACGTCGGCGACCTATATGCTTATGTCTAGACTTTGCGTTATGTCGAGGTTATGTCTAGACATAAGCATTTAGGTCGCAGAGATAAGGGATTTAGGTAAAATATCCGCCATTTTGAAAATTTGTGTCTAGGATCTTTTATAAATTCGGCACCTGATCCATCCAACTCCTTAAAGAATTCGGTCCTATTTATACCTTAATTTGGTCGAACTGATCATACTGATTTCAGACTTCTTTCACAACCACAACCATACCAACATACCACAAAACCTCACACACTTCTCACCATACATGCCAGTGTGCAACTGTGATGTATGCCAGTTCCCACATATGAGATTTTTTCCACAAAATTACCACAAGGAAATCTGGATTTCCACATTTTTCCCCAGAAAAAGAAGGAATTATTATATACACAAATAAGTTCATTGCAGCATACAATTCATTAAATTTCTCCCACAATTCTGTGGAAAATTCCCACAAAAGTGACATCCGTGCATACAACCATACCTAGCCTGATTAAGTCACCATGTTGAAGTAGTACAGAGGCTGTATCGCCCCTGAGGGAATAGACCGGTCCTGTACAGGACCACTAAGACTGAACTTCACGTACTCTTAATCCTCACTGAAGCCTTATATATTTCTTGGTATCTCACGCAACACGGTGCCATATTTCAGAACCGTACTCAAACTGGGGGCATATTCGTAAACCTTACTTAACATGAGGGATGCCCATATTCCTAAACCGTACTTAATATGGGGAGGGGGGGGGCATATTCCTAAATTGCACTTAACATGGGGGGGGGAGGGGCCATATTCCTAAACTGCACTTAACATAGGGGGGGGGTACATTCCTAAACTGCACTTAACATGTGGGACCATATTCCTAAACTGCACTTAACATGGAGGGGGCATATTCCTAAACTGCACTTAAAACGGGGGGCCATATTCTTAAAATATGCTTAAAGTGCCGTGGCTCTCCTGACGCACTATTTCAGCGATTTTAATAATGCGAATTAAGCAGATAAATGGCATTAGTTAAACTGTCGAGTTGTGATGGATCTAATGCATCTGCTACTTGAAGTGACTGCTATTTCAAACCCTGTTGAAGGACCAGCGATTAAGGTCCTCAGGACTGGGCCTACCTGGAGGTCGACCACCATTTAATCATTACTCGGGAGGCACATAGACTCTCTTTCTCTCTCTTATGGATGGGGATGACAGGTGGTAATGGACATGGAACCGCCCAGTGTAGGGCTTACGGTCTTTTGCAATCTCATTCTTATGTTGTCTCTTTCTATCTCTCACGCTCTCTCTTTCTATCTCTCACGCTCTCTCTATCTCACGCTCTCTCTCTCTCTCTCCAGTCTTTCCTCCATTTCTTTCTTCTTCCTCGTTCTTGACCTGCACCGCGATTTTCCGCCTTGGCTTCCCGTGCTCGTTAAGACTACTGACATGCACTTACCGAACAATTTCGTTTTGTGTGTGGGTGGAGGGGGGAGGGGCAGAGCGGGAGGAGGGGGAGAGGGGCAGAGCGGGAGGAGGGGGAGAGGGGCAGAGCGGGAGGAGGGGGAGGGGGGAGAGGGGCAGAGCGGGAGGAGGGGGAGGGGGGAGAGGCAGAGCGGGAGGAGGGGGAGGGGGAGAGGGGCAGATGGAGAGGAAGGGGAGAGGGGCAGATGGAGAGGAAGGGGAGAGGGGGAGGGTAGGGGGAGAGGGGGAGGAGGGGAAGAGGAGGGAAGAGAGGGAGGAGGAGGGGAGAGAGGGAGGAGGAGGGGAGAGAGGGAGGAGGAGGGGAGAGAGGGAGGAGGAGGGGAGAGAGGGAGGAGGAGGGGAGAGAGGGAGGAGGAGGGGAGAGAGGGAGGAGGAGGGGAGAGGAGGAGGAGGGGGAGGAGGCGAGGGAGAGGGGAAGGAGGTAGGGAGGAGAGGAAGAGGAGGGAAAGGGGGTGAAGATGAAGAAGTGAGAGGGAGAAGGGGTGAGGGGGAGAGGGAGTGAGGGAGGGGGAGAGGGAGTGAGGGAGGGTGGAGAGGGAGTGGGGGAGGGGGAGAGGGAGTGAAGGAGGGGGATGGGGAGAGGGAGTGAGGGAGGGGGAGTGAGGGAGGGGGAGAGGGAGTGAGAAGAGGGGAGAGGGAGTGAGAAGAGGGGAGAGGGAGTGAGGGAGGTGGAGAGGGAGAGGGGGAAGAGGGTGTGGGAGGAGAGGGAGAGGGGGGAGAAGGAGAGGATTCAATGTTACAATTGAATTTTTGTAAAACGGGCGATTTTCTCTTAAGTAATCTAATGGTTCACCCGTATATATTGACAACACGTTTTTTACAATCGGCATTTGAGGAAGTTTAGTGATACCCCTACGTGTCAGAGTCACTTGGTATTATTTTACGACTGAAGACCAATCCCCACTCAAAAAAAAGATAAAAAAATACAATAAACGATTAAAAAAAAAATAGAAAATACAATATATAATTAAATAAAAACCACAAGAGAAAAAAAGGTAAACAGCTGGAGGGTAAAAAAAAACGTAGTGGATAATCGGCACCGCCCCCCACAGCGTTACTGTTAGGGGGGAAAAAATCCGTGTCCATGCCTTGTTAGAGCTGCCGCTTGTCGCACAGGAGAGAGAGGGAGAGGGAGGGAGAGAGAGGGAGAGAGAGAGAGGGGGGGCAGAGGAAGAGAGAGAGGGGCAGAGGAAGAGAGAGAGAGAGAGGGGCAGAGGAAGAGAGAGAGAGAGGGCAGAGGAAGAGAGAGAGAGAGGGGGCAGAGGAAGAGAGAGAGAGGGGGCAGAGGAAGAGAGAGAGAGGGGGCAGAGGAAGAGAGAGAGAGAGAGGGCAGAGGAAGAGAGATAGGGGGTAGAGTGAGAGATAGAATAGAGGAAGGAAGAGAGAGACAGAGGGCAGAGGAAGATAGATAGAGGGTAGAGTGGGAGAGAGCGAGGGAGGGAGAGAGGGGGGCCAAAGAGGGGGGAGAGAGATAGAAGAGAGGAAGGAAGAGAGATAGGGGGTAGAGTAAGAGAGAGCGTGGGGGGAGGGAGATAGAAGAGAGGAAGAGAGGAAGAGAGAGAGAGAGAGAGAGAGAGAGAGAGAGAGAGAGAGAGAGAGATTCCCATTTCTTTCACATTCGTATCAGTCTAGCATCAACATCAATTCCTGGCGCCTTGTGCTACGACAGCACCGCAGTCCCAAACACACGGACAATAAACAAGGCCCCTTCCCACTACGAGGGGTGATCAAAAAGTAATGACAGTGATACCATATATTTTCACGGTACAGAGGTAAATCCAAATAGTGGCCTACATTCCTTCAAAGTACTCCCCTCCTGCCTCTATGCAACGTTCCATCCTCTTTCGCCACTTCATGAAGCACTCACGGTACTCAGAAGCCGATATACCTCGTAGCTCTGAATTGACTGCTCGCGCCAGATCTTGGATGCGATGAAACAGCTTCCCTGCGATCGCACCCTTGATCTTTGGAAACAACCAAAAATCACAGGGAGCAAGGTCAGGCGAGTAGGGTGGGTGGGGGAGAAGTGTGATCCCCTGCTGCTCCAGGAACTGCACAGTGAGGCGAGCTTTGTGGGGGGCAGCATTGTCATGGTGCAGCAAAAGGCGCGATCGATGACGGGTTGGTGCAGTCTTGGCCTGATATTCCAGGACTCGAGGAAGGACGTGATCAGAGTAGTACTGGGCTGTGATAGTACACTGTTGAGGCATTACATCCACACACATTGGTCCTTGTGAATTGAAGAAGATGGTGAAAAGGCGCTTCCTGCTGCGAAATCCTTCCTTCAGAATCTGAGGTCGAGGTTCTTCATCACTCAACCACACCATGTTAGACTGCTTGTCTCTGGTGGTGAAGAAAGAAATCCAACACTCATCTCCGGTAGCTACATCTGAGAACCGTTTCGGACCATTTGGCTCGAATTCAGCCAGCCATAGACAACAAATCCGCACCCGTTCGCTCTTCTGCTCTTCCGTAAGCAAATGAGGTATCCATCGAGCACACTTCTTCCTCAGCCCTAAGTGTTCATGAACGATGTCATGACACCGAGCTCCAAGGATAAGAATCGAAGAGTAACAGTTGGATCTTCGTCAATGATGGCCCGCGCACGGACCGTCGTTGCTTCGGTCACGGATGTCCGAGGGCGGCCAGGACGATGATCATCTTCTAGCTGCAATTTTCCGGCTGCGAAAGCTCGAATCCAGCGGGAAACAGTTTCCAGTGATGGAGTAGACTTGGGAAAAACTTGCAACAATTCCTCTCTGATCTCCGTTGCTTTTTTCCCGAGTTTCCACCTTGTGAAGGTGTAGAATCTGCAGCCTTCTTTCGAAAAATCCATGTTTCCGGTTAGAGAGGCAAACCAACAATGACGCAATCGCACAGCGCAACGATAAAATGTAAGCTAGACAAACAGCGACAAGCTCAAACATGTAACAACAGGCAACACTTGCTGCCCCTTGCTCCCCGCCCCCCTAACACTTATAGTCTCTCAGCTACGAGTCCGACTGTCATTACTTTCTGATCACCCCTAGTATGTGCGTCCAACCCCGGTTGCCATGGCAACAGAAGAAACCAAAGTCTGAAGATGAAGAGCGAAGACGCGAGACGCCTTCAGGTCCTCCGCATATGCTGAAGGAGCTACTTGGCCCAAGGACTTCTTGCCCAAATTTGGCCTCTTGTCGCCAAATTAATTCTCTGGCGCCAAATCAATTCTTTGGCGCCAAGACAGCTTCTTCGGCTAGGTTCACCGAACCTGCTGGAGTAGCTACGTGGCACATGGACTTCCTGCCCATCGCCAGAGTCTCTTGCCCAAATTTGGCCTCCTGTCGCCAAATTAATTTCTCAGATGCCAAAAAAGCTTGGCGCCAAGAAAGGTTCCTCGGCTCCTGTGGCATCCGCGTCGTGGTTCTTTCCTTGGCGTCGAAACGGAGCCAGAAGGTTTTAAGCGATCCCAAGCGGTATTAAAGGTTTGTTTATGGGCTCGGGAAGGTAGGGAGGGTAGGGGAGAAAGGAGGAAAGGGAGGGAATTAAAGGTTTGTTTATGGGATCAGGAGGGTAGGGAGAAGGGGGAGAGGAAACTGGAGGGAGAGGAAAACGAAGGGATATGGGAAGGGGAGGGAAGGGAGAGGGAAGGGAAGGGAGGGGGGAGGGGAGGGAGGGAAGAGGGGAGGGAGGGAAGAGGGGAGGGAGGGGAGAGGGGAGGGAGGGGAGAGAGGAGGGAGGGGAGAGAGGAGGGACGGGAGAGAGGAGGGAGGGGAGAGAGGAAAGAGGGGAGGTAGGGAGGGAGGGGAGAGAGGGGAGGGAAGGGGAATAGGGAAGAGTGGGAGTAGGGTAAGAAATAGAATAGGAGGGGAAAAAGGGGAGGAGGGGGGGAAGAACTGGGGTAGGAAGAGAGGGAGTAGGCAAGGGAGCAGAGACAGGAAGTGAGAGAAGAGGAGGGATAGGGAAGAGGGGGGTTCGGGAATGAAGAGGAAGGAAGAGGTGGAGGAGGGGAGAGAAGAGGTGGAGGAGGGGAGAGAAGAGGTGGAGGAGGGGAGAGAAGAGGTGGAGGTGGGGAAAGAAGAGAAGAGGGAAAGAGGAGAGAGAATGAGAGATGAAGGAAAGAGAGGAGAGGAGAGGAGAGGAAAGGCAGGAAAGTCTAAGACGGGTGTGGATCGGAGATGGGGTGGGGGGGTATCGGGCGTCTGGTGGGCAAGGCTACGCGTTGGTGGTCGGTACCCGTGACGGGCCAGTTCCGTTCCTGAGTGAGCGAGAGACGAGACGAGTCGGCGAGTTTTTTGGTCGAAAAATTGGACCACGTGGCCCGTCGACCACGCGGCGGGGCAAGACGGGCGTGGGTGGATCGTTGGCTACGCCCTTGGGGCACTGGGGCTCGACATTGGAACATTCTAGTGCGTTTTAATGCCTCCTGCTCCCACAATGCAACAGCACATTTTGTAGGTTTTAGGTTATTTGTTAGTTTTATTTCAATTTTTATTTCTTTTTTTTAACCTTCATTCATCTCAACTTATAATTTATATTTATCTAATTGTTCAACTATTAGCTACGAGTATATATTAAAAATTGCGTATTCTTGCTAAATATACATCTTTTTTCTTTATTTTTACTATCTAATCACTTAATCCATTTAATATTTTCCTTTAACGGTTTCTGTTATTCGAAAAATCTAAACATCTACTTTAGATATTAATATATCTATTTGTTTGTTTAATTTCGATTTCTACACGTGTTCGTCAGAATCCAACCACTGAAAGGTACATTTGTAGAGAGAGAGAGAGAGAGAGAGAGAGAGAGAGAGAGAGTGTAACTCATCATGGTAATTTCACCATGATATTGGATTATGTGTTGGATTCGTGACAGACAGCTACTACCCTCCCGGAAAAGAGGGTAATATATGTGTGTGTGTGTGTGTGTGTGTGTGTGTGTGTGTGTGTGTGTGTGTGTGTATGTGTGTGTTAATGTCTCGCTAAAAGTCACATAATCCATTCAGGGGGCTTTCCAACATTAGTAGCATAGGGGAAAGTTTGGGGAAAAAGACAGGAAGTGACGGAAGGAGTGACAGGGGAAGGGATGGGAGTAGTGACGGGGGAAATAGACGGAGAAAGGGACTGAGGAAGAGAAGGGGGAGGGAAGGGAAGGGGGGAAGGAAGAGAATAAGAGGGGAAATCACAGACCACAATCTCTTGGGACATTGGATACAAAGATTTCCGTGATCATGTAAAGATTTCCCGAAGCAAAACAGTCACAGAATCTTCACATGGGGAGCATTTCCCCCCAAAACATGTGTGTGTGGGGGGGGGAGACGGAAATGCAAAGCCTCCCTTTCCCCCGGCCTTCCCCCTAGACACTAAGAATACCACTATTCAATAAGGTTCTCGGAAGGCGGGGTGGGAAGGGGAAGTCAGCTAGAGCCACATTCAAGAACACTCATTACACACATCAGACGAAAGATAATAATAATAATAATAATAATAACAATAATAATAAATAAACATAAATAACAAAGGTTATAGAGACAGGGCTTTGTAGACAAAGGTCAATGTGTCCTTTGTATTTACGCTATTTTTTTTTCGAGATTCTATGGTCAATCAGCTTTGGAAAACTGAGTGGTCTTATCCTGAAGGAGTTGTAGAATAACCTCGCCGATCTCCAAGAACACATGCTGGACTCGTGATCGACAGTTATTACCCTCCCGGATGAGAGCTCAATGCTCGTATATGGCCCGATCTATGCATACTGCAGTGACCTTACACACACACACACACACACACACACACACACACACACACACACACACACACAAACTCCTTGCCCACCAGAGTTGGAGTGCCGGCATCGCAGTGTAGTAATGCGAAGACATTTTCAGCCCTGGACGGGACTCGAACCCGGTTCGATGAACTGGCGGTCGAGAACGATACCATTTCATCAACTTGGTGCTCATTCTAATATGCAGAAACTTCCGAACTCTCCAAACATTGGAAAACGAGTTTCCCAAAAGAAATGTGGATGGCTAATTGGTAAAGCCAAAATTCATGATCTGCTCGTCCTTCCAATAAAATTTCTTAAAGTCAATTACCATATTTCCTTTTTTTTTTTCCAACTTTTCCCTTTCCAAAATCGTTCTCTACCCGTTTCTATTTCCTTCACAAACTTCCCATTTGTCTGTTTATTATTATTTGCTTGATTCACATTTATTATTAGTTATGTCAATTTTATTATTATTTACTATTTACCTGTTTGTTCATTATCTAACTATACCTATGCATTTATTTATTTTTATTTATCATTATTCATATAATTATATTCTTATTTATTTATCATTATTAATTTCTTTGTATCTGGCCTAGTTATGGACCAAAAGCTCTCCTGTCGACATGCTCCATCTTTGTAATTCTTTGTAAATTCGAACATTAGCGCATTCCCCATCTCTCTTCATCGCATTTTGACTACAGAGAATGCTCCATTCCATCAACCCCCTGTACACACAATTTTACTTTTTTCACTCAAAACTTTCCCCGTTTGTTGCCACTACGGGTTGTACCATATACCAGAGGCTTTTTCCCCTCTTATAAGGGAGGTAGCCAAAAAACAAAGGCATAAAAACCATTCCCACCCATTCCATCCCTATCACACTCCACTCCCCTCCCCTCCCTCTTATCTTGGCACCTCCTGGATGACGGGTCATCCCTGCATCTTGTCCACTGGCCTCGGTCAGAAGCAGTGTCGCAAGACACAGCACATCCACAGCAAGGCCGCTTCATTAAATCGGCGACCCCCCCTCTCCGTCCCCTCGTGCAGAAAAGGAGAAGACGGGGAGAAGACGGGGAGAATCCCTTCAGGTTGCGTCAAATTTTTCTCACACATACTATGGGTCGTACTTTCAAAACTTTCTTCCACCCCTGGTAAACGTTGTCTACCACTAGAAAGTAGAGTTTGACCTGGTTTTCTAGATAACCTTGGTGTCTTAATAGGTAATCTATAAAATCTAGTTTCTGTAAATACAGCTACTGAAGTTATTTTCTAATAGAAGTTATTTCACAATACGCGAACCTAGAACTCTCACCTCAATAAAATATCCTGTCATCAAAATAAATAAATAAAGAAATAAAAAAACGTGGACGTCAACCTTTTCATCGAGACAGACTCCTCGAAGATCAACGAAGACCAAAGACTCTGAAGACTCCATGTCCGTTGTACACCGGAAGGACTCGAACTGATCACGAAGACACCCGAAGAGTGTTCTCTCAATTACAAGCACACGCCTCCGTCCCTTGACCAGATGTCACTCATCCTGAAGGACGTCACCTGGCGGGTGATGTTGTGTGGCTTCCTACGATAACAAGCGACCTCCACGGTACGCGACGGCAACGACTTGTCTGACCTTCTACAAGAGTCGACTTCGAACTTCAAAGTCTTAACATAAGGTGGCAGGACAAGACCTGTTTGTTTATTATTTATTATTATTATTATTATTATTATTTAACTATACCTATGCATTTATTTATGTATTTTATTTGTTATTTACATTATCATAGTTTTTATTTATTTTAATAGTAATATGATTTTTTTTTCGCATCCGACCTAGATATGGATCAAAAGGTCTCCTGTCGGCATGCTCCGCCTTTGTAATCCTTTGTAAATGGATTTAAATTGGATAAAATTAGATTTATGAAGGAAATAAACAAGAACTGGTTTGCCAATAGAATGGTTAACGAATGGAATAGACTTAGTAACCGTGTAGTATGCATAGAAACTATTGGTTGATTTAAGAGAAGGTTGATAACTATGGATGGGGCGATAGATGGTAATAGACATGGAACTGCCTAGTGTAGGCTTTATAGTGTCTTGCAGTCTCCTCCATTCATATCTATATTCATTCTATACTCTATATATACAATGTATTTTCATTTTGCTTGCGTGTAGTGTATTCTTTACATCTCATACTACGCGACTTCTTCAATCTTTGTATTTCTATTTGAGCTCTGGGTAATGTTAGGGTTCCATCAATATCCCACGATGAAGTTCATTCTCCTTATTCTCCTCGTTTCCCTTGCCATCTTTACTCTAAAGCTTCCATTTTACGTTTTAACGATTCAAATTTCCGTACATTTATTTTCATATAGTTTCGTCTGATATACATGTCGGGTACACTCTCCTCCGTTTCTTCCCTTAATTTTACGTTCAGACCAACCTGTCCACGTTTGAGATGACTACAAATCCTCTCTCTCTCTCTCTCTCTCTCTCTCTTTCTCTCTCTCATGGTATCATTTTATGGATACAAAGATATGACCCACAGAATTACATCTTCCCTTGCTGTTACAGTAGTGCAGTTTTATTTACAAAAAGAATTTCACTATAAACGAGTGACTGCACTGTATATTCATAAGAGATACTCTATAATGAATTACATTTTGCATAGTTTTGATATATTCTGGACCAGATTTGGGTTTCCGAAAAGTTATATATATATATATATATATATATATATATATATATATATATATATATATATATATATATATCCCTTCTTCGCTCGTTATTCCAGATTCCTCTATTTCTAGAAGTGTTCAACTTTTCATAAAAAAAATTGGCCAAACTCTTCCGTATTGTTCTCCATGATTTCATGGACAATCTTGCACCTTATCTGCTCTTCGATACATCTTCTTAACAGGGGAAAAATCCAAGCCCTCTTCTCGTGTAACTTGTATTACAAATGTGTTACTTTCAGATACACACCTGGGCAGTTCTCGGCCTCATACATCCCCATACTTTATGCGTTGCTGTTGTTCTTTAACTTCCTGGAGGTCACTTCAGTCAATAAAATCGTCATACATCCACTAAAGACTACTAGATCTAGTGTTAGGCACTTGTGAAACCCTATGACCCTTCCAGGCAATAGTTCATCCCCCATACTTTATGTTTTGCTGTTCGTCTTTAAACTCCTGCAGGTCACTTCAGTCAATAAAATCGTCATACATCCACTAAAGACTACTAGATCTAGTGTTGGGCACTTGTGAAACCCTATGACCCTTCCAGGCAATAGTTCATCCCCCATACTTTATGTTTTGCTGTTCGTCTTTAAACTCCTGCAGGTCACTTCAGTCAATAAAATCGTCATATCGCTTGTTTGCGAAAACGTCATAACTCAAAAAACTGAATTTTTGAGTTATCTATACAGACATATTCATCTTCAAACACGGATTTTTTTTTTGTAACTGTCATATCTGTAGCTCAAAAATTGACCGCTAGGGAGTGCTAAATGTCCCAACGACATAACCTTACATGTTCCAACTTGTTCCAACAAATATTTCAACTTCTATAAACTTTAGAGGCGTATTTGATGCTCTAAAAAATGTTCCACCTATGGTGTTTGAGGGCTTTTTATAATATTGAGAGCGTTTTGAAACTTTAAAATGCCTCTCCTGAAAAATTCGATATTTTGAGTGATGACGACGTTTTCGCAAACAAGCGAGTATATCCACTAAAAGACGACTGAATCTAGGGTTAGGGACTTGTGAAACCCTACGACCCAGTCAGGCAATAGTTCATCCCCCATACTTTATGTTCTACTGTTCATCTTTAAACTAGAGGTCACTTCAGTCAATAAAATCGTCATACATCCACTAAAGACGACTAGATCTTTGGGTTAGGAACTTGTGGAATCCTATGATCCTTCCAGGCAATAGTTCCTAAAGTTTTTTTTCGCGTTGGTGCCCTATTGGCTTTCAGTTGGATTCTCAATGCCCCTCCTCCTCCCCCTTTATGCAAACATACACTTTTATTTTATTTTCTTTACTCAGACTACGTAACAAAGGTATGCATACGTTTATGATTTTTATGTCAGTTTAGTCCTGTATAAACTAGTGTTCTTCTCATATTTATGACATTATATATATATATATATATATATACATATATATATATATATATACATATATATATATATATATATATATATGTTGTAAAGATTTTGTATAAAAAAAGAATCGGTTATTTACGGGGACCGTAGGGAGTGTGTGTGTGTGTGTGTGTGTGTGTGTGTGTGTGTGTGTGTGTGTGTGTGTGTGAGAGAGAGAGAGAGAGAGAGAGAGGGAGAAAAGTCATTCCTGCAATCATCCCCTACCTCACCACTCACAACTCGGCCGAGTATTAGCAAGAGTGATGACAGTATCGTCCTCGGCGCCCCGATGACCCCTCGTCCACTCTTCCACTCCCTCCTGGGGCGATCTTGTGTAGCTCTCATCCTCGCCCTCCCCCTGGGGAGGACTATTCAATACTGAACGGAAATTCCTTCAGGAAAAATGACGCAACGTGGAACGTTACCTCCAGGAAAATTGACGTAATGGGCAACGACATACAAGAGTGTTTCCTTCCCAAGAACAAGAACACGGAAGAGGAAGAGACACGATAAAAGAGAGAGGGAGAGGGAGAGAGAGAGAGAGAGGGAGAGAGGGAGAGAGAGAGAGAGAGGGAGAGAGGGAGAGAGAGAGAGAGAGAGGGAGAGAGAGAGAGAGAGGGAGAGAGAGGAGAGGGAGAGAGAGGGAGAGAGAGAGAGACGTAAAAAAGGGAGAGTGAAGGGGAGCCTTCGATTCTTACACAAACCTCGAAGAAGTGGACCCAAAAATAGCCAAACGGGCGGGACAGACGTCAATAGACGATAGAGAGAGAGAAAGAGAAGGAGAAGGGAGAGAAGGAGAAAGAAGAGAGAGAGAGAGAGAGAGAGAGAGAGAGAGAGAGAGAGAGAGAGAGAGAGAGAGAGAGAGAGAGAGAGAGAGAGAGAGAGAGAGAGAGAGAGGAGAAAGGAGAGATAGAGCATGAGAAGAAACAAAGACACTACGAAATGCGCCGGCGACCACGCCCTCCTTCTCCCCCTCCTCCTCCTCTCCAACAGCTGGCTTCAGTGCCAAGGGCACCACCTCCACCACCACCACCACCACCACCACCACCCTACACCGGTAATGACCACATTTTTCAATGATCACAATCGTGTGTAGTGCCAAGCAGGCACCCCCACCCTCTGCCCGAAAACGAGCATGTCTTCTGATTCTAGTGAATGGTGGTGGCGAAGGGAGGAGGAGGAGGAGGAGGAGGAGGAGTGAGGAGGAGTGGAAGAGGAATGGGGGAGGAGTGGAAGAGGAATGGGAAGAACTGGGTAGGATGGATGGGTAAGATGGGGGAGTAGGTGGAGGTGGAGTAGGAGAGGAAGGAGGAAGAAGTAGGAAGAGGGAGAAGAGGAGGAAGGGGAGGGTGGCGAGGTAAGATGAGGGAGTAGAAGGTGGAGGGGAGGAGGAATGTGAAGGAGGAAGGGGAGTCTGGAGGGGTAAGATGGGGGGCGTAGGAGGTGGAGGGGGGAAGGAGGAAAATGAGCGGGAGAGGGATAAGGAGATGGAGGAGCGAGGAGGTAAGAGGAAGGCGGAGGAGGAGAAAGGAGGAATAGAAAAGTGAAGAGGAATTAATGGAAGAAGTGGAGTGGGGAGGAGGAGAGTGAGGAGGGAAGATGAGGAAGAGTAGAAAGAGGTGGAGATGAAGGAGGAGAGGAGGAGAGGAGATTAGGAGAGAAGATGAAGAGAAGGCGGAGGAGGAAGAGGAGGAGGAGGAGGAAGAGGAGGAGGAAGAGGAGGAGGAAGAGGAGGAGGAAGAGGAGGAGGAGGAAGAGGAGGAGGAGGAGGAAAGAGGAGGGTCATCATGGCGGTACAGACACCGAGCACTGCAGCGAGCGAGCGGACGATCGGTCGGTCGTGCGGCCCAGAGTGCCACAACCGAGTTGCCAAGTACCGCCAGCGGCACCCCAAGTTCCCCCCGCAAACCCTCGTGGTTCACGCCCTCGGGTCCCAGGTGGCACCCGCACTTCGTAGACGACGTCGGCGGCGGCGGCGGGGGGGGGGGGAGGCTCACGAAGTCTGCCCACCCACCCTCCCCCGAGGGAGGACTTGGGGGGGGGGGGTGTTGCATGCGTGTCGTCGTGGTGGTGGAGGTAGCAGGGCATCCTGAAGCAGACGGTGCCGAATCAATAGCCGCTCACGGCTGCAGATGACTCACGATGTGGCTGCCGCGGCGGATCCGCCGACGGGCGGTGGCGGTTGGCAAGGGTACACAGTTATCATGAGGAAGGGAACTGGGTAGGAAGGGGTGGGTAGAAGGAGTGGATGGGAGATGAGGGGAAAGGTAATGGGGTGGATAGAGGGAGTGGGTGGGAAGTGGAGGGTAGAGGGAGTGGGTGGGAAGTGGAGGGTAGAGGGAGTGGGTGGGAAGTGGAGGGTAGAGGGAGTGGGTGGGAAAAGAGGGGAGAGGGAGTGGGTGGGAAATGAGGGGAGAGGGAGTGGGTGGAAAGCGGAGGGTAGAGGGAGTGGGTGGAAAGCGGAGGGTAGAGGGAGTGGGTGGGAAAAGAGGGGAGAGGGAGTGGGTGGGAAAAGAGGGGAGAGGGAGTGGGTGGGAAATGAGGGGAGAGGGAGTGGGTGGGAAAAGAGGGGAAAGGGAGTGGGTGGGAAATGAGGGGAAAGGGAGTGGGTAGGAAAAGAGGGGTTAGGGAGTGGGTGGGAAATGAGGGGAGAGGGAGGGGAGTGGAGGGGAGAGGGAGTGGGTAGGAAAAGAGGGGAAAGGGAGTGGGTGGGAACTGAGGGGAAAATGAGTGGGTGGGAACTGAGGGGAAAGTGAGTGGGTGGGAACTGAGGGGAAAGTGAGTGGGTGGGAACTGAGGGGAGAGGGAGTGGGTGGGAAATGAGGGGAGAGGGAGGGAAGTGGAGGGGAGTGGGGTGGAGGGGAGAGGGAGTGGGTGGAAAGTGAAGGGGTAGGAAGGGGAGAGAGGGAGTGGGAGGAAAGGGGGAGAGAAGGAATGGGGGAAAGGGGAGAGGAGTGGGAAGGAAGAGAAAGAAGGGGAGAGTGGGTGGGGAGGATGATATATGGAGGGGGAGTCATACGACAGTAGGCATACGAGTATACAGACGGGGTGGAAGGGATGCGGGGGTGAAGTGTGGGGTGAAGTGGGGTGGGGGGGATATGAAGTGTGGGGATCATTCTCGCACTTCACCGGCAATAACCAGCGCTTCTATCCTTGGGGACAATATTTCAAAATTTCGCCGAAGAAATGGATAATCTTTTTTTTTCATAATAAAATTCGTCCTTTGAAAATTATATTCGTATTTCTCCTGTGTGATCTTGCGTGGTAATTTCTTTTTGTCTGTTCGCATGTTTTCTCGTATATTTCATAGATGCATTCTTCAAAATATAACCAATCGGAGTCAAGGTGGTACAAGAAGGGGCAGCAGGACAGAGAAAACATCAACAGGGATTTCTATTTTATATATATATAATTTTTTAAAGGCAAGTCTCCGATCATAACAGAATGCTACGTACCTCTGGTCCGTAGGTGTGTTTTCAAGTCTCTAAAATACAGACTTCATCAAACTTATACAGTCCATACCCCATTCCACTATTGGGGAAGTTGGAGATGTGGAAGAGGCAGGTGGATATGGAGAAAGGAGACGAGAGGAGAGTGGATGGGGAGGGAATGAGGACATGTGATGAGATCATAAGAATGGAGGAGACTGAAAGAGACCATAAGGCCTACACTAGGCAGTTCCATGTCCATTATCACCTATCGTCACCATCCATAAAGCTATAGCATCTTAAAACAACAGTTTCAGCGTCAACTATATGGTTGCTACGTTTATTCCATTCATTAACTACTCTACTGGTAAAGCAATTCTTGTTTATTTCTTTCTTAGATCTAAAACTGTCCAATTTAAATCCATAACTACGAGTCCTGATCTGCTGTCTTAATATGATGACCTTGTCTGTATCACCCAAGGGGAAGAAATGGTTGACGAGAGGATTCGATGAATAGGTTGGGAATTGGGACAGGTATGAGGAAACGGTGAAGAAGTTTCGGGTGCTAGGGGCACGCACGGGAGACGGGAGTTCGAAGGTTAGGAGTACCTGGATGTTAGAGGGTTGATAAGCTGATGGGAGGGGTGATGTGGGAGGGTGGATAGATACTTGGGGGGATTGAAGAATGGGAGAGAGGATTAAGAAACGATGAGCATTGGGAAGGGAGTATCTGTGATGGGTAGGAGGTCTATGGGAGGGACGGGAAGGTGGGGGAGGAAATGAGGGGAGGGGAGGCATACAAGAGCTAAGGCGTTCAAGTGAGGGGAGACTTGAGGGTCTGCGGGAGTTGAGGGGAGAATGAGGGTTTAGTGAGGGGAAGTCAGTGGGCAAGGGTAGGTTGGGCCTAAATTTGTTGCCACAGATGGGAGGTGGAGAGGGGGTGGGAGGAGGGGGAACCGTGGATGGGAGTGGGAGTGGGAGTGGGAGGGAGTTCGGGAAAGGTGCACGAGGAGTGGGAGGGGATGAGGGATCGTCTGTGAGAAGGAAGTGGGATAGGGAGGAAGAGTGATGGACGGGGTAAAGAGGGGAAACGAAGAGGGAGACGAGGGAAAGGGTAAGTTGGAGCAAAGGGCGGGAAAGGGAAGAAGGGAGATAGAAGGCAAGAGATTTAGTAAAGGGAGCAAAAGCAAGGGAAATGGGAGACAAGAGGGGAAGGGAAAACAAAGGAAAATATGAGGGGAAGACATAGGGAAAAGGAAGGCAAGACAAGGGATAGAGAGGGGAGAGAGTGAGGGGAAAACAAGTGGAGAGGGAAGAGACGGGGGGACAAGGGGGAGAGGAAGAAGAGGAGGGGGGAAGATTAGACAATATCAGCCGCGATGACGTAAAAGGGGTAAGGTTTAGGCTCCCGAGCCAGGGAGACAAGCCAAGAAATAAAACAAGAAGACCAGTGGAGAAAAAATTATTTCAATTTGTCTGGGAAACCAAAATGACATTCCGTAGGGGGATGGGTAGGTATGGAGGCAACAGGCAACATATAACAAGGAAAGGGGAGGACAGAGAGGAAAGTGGAAGTTAAATGGGAAAGGAAAAATAGGGTTCAAGACGTCATGAAATCCTGGACAAGGAGCGGAGTTAAGGGCAGAGCAAAAAATTGGGCAGAAATGGGGGGAAAAATGGGAAGCCATGGTTGGTTGAGTTAGGAGGAGAGGAGGAGGAGGATAAGAAGGAAAGAGGGCAAGGAGCCTCTGCGGTTCTTGCAAAGGTGATTGGGTTCCAATCCGAATGGAAATTGTGTTTAATGCGCCAAGCTACAAGTGTCCCGGGGTCCAATACCTCGCCACTAGAAAGCAACGAGGTATTTGATTGTGGCCGCATTGAGTTACTAACAAAGGGCCGGGCCGCGCCATGACACTTGATTAAGGCCTAAACGAGGAAATTACAAAGGGCCACACTCAGGCACTTGCAAGGGACACACTCAGGCACTTCCATGGGCAACACTCAGGCACTTGCAAGGGACACACTCAGGCACTTCCAAGGGCCACACTCAGGCACTTACAAAGGCTACACTAAGGCACAAACGAGGGCCACACTCAGGCACTTACAAGGGCCACACTCAGGCACTTGCAAAGGCTACACTAAGGCACAAACGAGGGCCACACTAAGGCACATGTAAGTGCCCACTCACAGGCTTCCCATGGTACAGGACTACAGATATTAAGGTCAAGAATGAAGGCACACCAAGCCACAACATCACGAGACACCGTGCCTTACCACAGTAGGCATTATACCATGCCACTCGCTTATCCCCAAGACAATTTGGACCGGTTTCGCGCTGCAGGTATGCCAAATGTCTGGCACCAACCGTCGCATTGCAATTACCTACGGCTCCACTGACATTACACACAATTTCAAGAAATGTGGCGAGAGGAACAAACATGCCAAAGCCAAGAGAACAAAACAGTCTCTTCGAAAAAGAAATGACAGGTTTGTTATGAAGCGTGGAGGGAAGTGAACAGGATAGGATATAATTGCACAAGATTGAATCTGTACACCAAACACAAACAGGAAATATCTGAAGCAACAGATTATACGAGATGGAACGCACTTTATTAGTTCAGTCAAAATAATGTAGTGTGTGTATGCTTATTTGTTTAGAAAATATAGTCTACCAGTACAAGTCAAAAATGTGTGTGATTCACCATAGTCTTGGACCACGTGTTGGACTCGTGATCGACAGTTATTAACCTCCCGGATGAGAACTCAGAGCTCATATATGACCGATCTATGGGTAATACTGTGACCTTACACGTATACACACACCCAACTCCCCGCCCACGAGAGTTGGAGTAACAACCCGTAGCACAGCGATACAGAAATAATTTCAGCCCTGGGCGGGCTTCGAACCCGGACCACCGTAGTGGCAGGCGAGAACTCCAACTACTGCGCTACAAGGTGTGAGTGTGTGTGCCTATACATATCAAAAATAGTTCAAAGTTAAATTGCAGGTAACCTCAGGCCATCACCTTTGCCCTGTGTACTTTGACTGCTGCAGCAGGTTACAGTCACAGGTAATTTATTTTAAAAAAAAATCTACGAAAAAGAAACTTCCATGCACCATTTGTAACCAATGAAAAACGCTGTGTCACTACTCCTAATGAGGTAGCGGACAGATACCAGCAAATTTTACTTAGAATATATAATATATATCCCTAGTTCTAGATAAACAATACAAAAAAAATTTTTGCTTATTTATATTTTTGGAAGTGTCACTATTCAAGAAATCAGGTTGCTAAAACTTATTCGAGTAAACTACTGACAATCTTGGCAGAGAAAACACAATCTGAGGACGAAGCCTTGATTAATCTATTACGTTTCGTCTCTGTACTTGAAAAAAAAAATCAGAGCGAAACTGATTACGACCAAAAAAGGTTTCCCCGTCAAATGGTGTTTTCTCTGTCAAAAACTCTTGTCAACGTTGAACTCACCCTTCTCTTTGAGCTACTCATCCGTCGTTCTTATTCTGACGAAGAGAAAGACTTCGACAATCATTATGTGTCTTCATGCGATTCTATTAAATCATCAGCCACGTATACTCCACTGCACAGCGAAAAGCAGTGTGGTATTACTTATCATCATCTTTGTTGACAGACTTCGCGTTCGCGCATGCGCTGTGAAGTCAAACCAGGCTGGGAAGCCATCCACGTGAATGGCCATATCGTTTCCCTTTTCATAATGAAGGTCCACCCTAGACGAATAAAATAACCTGTCAGAAGCCAGAATAAAAGCTAAAGTGACACACAGCAAGAGAAGATTCAATGGGACCGCATTCTATATTCAAGACGAAATCCACCAGTCAGATTAGTTTGTCTAATAGTAAAGATATTGGGTCCTGTTTGAAAAACAAGTGCAAGTCTACCGGACTCTTCCTTATAGTGAAGAAGAAATGTTTCGTCTCCAAAGGCAGGACGTTCTTCCCAAACTTTTATACCTCCAAGTCTCGTCCAAGAAAAACCGGCAGACCTCGCAAGCACGACCCAAATGACCGACGCATGGGAATCTTCTGGAACATTTCATAATTTCCGGTGGCTTTCTATTCACCCTTCTCCTGTGTTCCGGGGGTGGAGTGTTCCCTCGGTTGACTAAAAACATCAGGACATAGTCTACAAGTTGTCATTTACGATGAAAAGGTTTAAATATAGGCTGAAGCAAAAATCCCACCCCCCCAAGAAACGTCTGCGCGTCCTTTTCAAAGTCGGATGCACCCCCACCTGCCACCCACCACCACCTTCCGGTCTCGCCTCCACTCACGTCCTGTACCGTGATGCATACAACAGATTATTATTTGTTCATTTATTTATTCATTCATTTATTTCTCTGGGTGTGACTACATTCACGTGACCGTTAAGTTTATTCTGCGATCATTTTGCGTGAATTGCGACTGCGCATGCCTATCAATGCAATCGGGTGAGGTTTGAAAGAAATTCTATTCTTTTAAGATTTCCCTCTAGCTGAAGCCGCGTCCGACTATTTTCATTTAGTTAAGTGCAAAGCTCTTGAGATAGATCTGGGTTATGTCGGGACAGGTCTAGGTACAAGTATTGACTGTATTGAGAACAACTTGTTTAAAAATACTACGACTATTTTCATCGCTTCGTCGTTTAATTACAAAGGCGGAGCATGCCGACAGGAGACCTTTAGGTCCATATTACTATTCCTATGAGGGAAAAATAATTATCATGATTTGCCAAATGGTTTATGATTGGTCGTTATTTTCACATCCATTGTACCCATGATGAAGGGATGATGTGTAAGACAACACATTGCTCATTCAGTGATGATCAAGCCTACATAGTCTGCCCAACACGAACCTGGCTGCCGATTAGCTCTGTGCTACCTATTTCCATAACCCTGTTTCTGTGGAATCGGTTAAGCAATTTGGGGGGGGGGAGGCTCACATATCTCGATTAATCTCTCCCTTACAGGGAATTGCCAATTTTGTTTTGGGTGACATTTGGCAGATTTCTTCGTTTCCATGACAACCGGCAGTCGTCGGACAGGAAGGGGATAACGAGTAAACACATCCAATTATAGCCTTATGTTGTTGCGTCGACAATTCGGGGGAACGAGTGAATCCGATTTCAACACAAACACGTATTGCCATACAAAAAGCACGTTCGCAGTAGTTGCTAAATCTATTCTTCCTACCGAGTGAAAAATAGAAAACAAAAATTCTTCACTTGGCCTCTCTGCCGAGTTCTATATCATCTAGCAAATGTGTGACAGTTTCACCGATAATCTAAACCATCTTGTCACGGCAGATTCTTAACCTATCCCAACCTCAGCACCCCTTTGCAGTCAGTTTTTTTTTCAGTCAAGCACTGCATAACATCTGGCTCTACAGCTACTAAATTTCTTCAAGGAACAAATTACTCCAGCACTCTAAAATCTATTTCAGTACACCCAGTGACTTCCATCCCAAGCAATACTGTTATGGTAATCGTCTGCTTTATACCCCCTCACCTGCACTGTCTGGACATACATAATACAGTGCACCACAGGTAGCCTAGGCCATTCTTTCGCTTGAGTGACTCTCTGCATTGTTTAGGGCCTCGAATATCCGTTGTGGAAATTTACAGGTACGGGTGGGGTTGGGTACAAACTCCCGCATTCAAATCGAGCAAGCATGGTGACTGCAGGCTTCAACCGGCGCGGTCGTTTACAAACGTGACAACAGTTCCTTTCATGGTATATTCACCACGCTTTTTTTTTTAGTTCATCGGAACACAGGGCTGACAACCTTTAACCAATGCTGCCAACCCTGTAGAAGTGAAGAGTCCATGATACAGTGGTAACCAACTCTGCATTTTGGGTAGACTCATCTTTTCAGTGTTGCCAACCTTGCATAGGTGCACGTTTCACGATAATTGCAATATTCGTCTAAACATCGATTTGCTAATATCTAAGCAGGGATACCAACACTAGTACTAACCCTGTTACACTGCAGGCGCTTGATAGTAAATATAATCGATCTGGTGGCCTTAACTTCTGGGAAGTTTCTGCCTAGTTTATTTTCACGCCAAACTCCCGCGTTACGAACATACAACGTTGGTACCCCTGACTTAGTTCTCGCTAAAATTTAATGGTTGAAACTGGCCACAGGAGACAGTCAAACTGATACTTTCTCCAATTTGTATACAGTGCATATTATTCCATACGTACCCCCGTGCCCTATACATAACGCCCTTAACACAAGTCTGGTTATGAAGGTGGAAGTTATTGATCTTGTTCTGAGGAGACAAGTGGATTAAATTCACTGCAGGGTGGGTCCCAAACCTCTATGGAGTGTCAAATCAATACCGGCATCGCCTTTCTAAGTTTCCTTATATATATATATATATATATATATATATATATATATATATATATATATATATATATATATATATATATATATATATATATATATATTTATATATATATATATATATATATATAACCATCTCCATTGAGTTTTGGGGTTCTATTATGAGGACTACGAGAAACTATTTTAAATAGTTCTCACTAAGAACCACCATCTCTCTAACTTTGAACATCAACCTAAAACCCAAAGATCTTTCTATGACCACCGCCATCAACTTGATATGGTTAGTGATTTCTGGGAACATTAGAATGTCCATAAATATTTCTTACGAAGTTCCCTCTTCCCCACCCGCTCATGCAGGTCACTTCTTGATCTTTATCTAGTTTTATTTTTAATTGATGACCAAATGGCAGTGGTCGGCAAACCTTACAGTTAGAACAGTCATTTTATTTTAAGTATTAAAAAAAAAAAAAACTGCCGGAGAAAAAAAATCTAAAAATAATAGAAATTGATGGCTACAGATATTATCGAGATTGAATATATGTATATGTATATGAATATATGTATATATTATATATATATATATATATATATATATATATATATATATATATATATATATATATATAATTTTGCCTGGAATGTTTTATAAAATTACAATATATGACGTCTTCGTTTTCATGGAATAACTATTTTGCAAGAAGTTTCTAGAGCCACACTAGTGCCCTGAAAGAGCAGCAGGATCCATTATGTCAACAAGAGAACTTATTATTTCAATTAACCCCTTCCGTGATCATTTAAGACCCAAAATGTTTGCCTGCAAGACGGCATATCTAGAAACATGAGTAACGATGAATAAACAAGTAAATGAAGGTGATACAAATGGAGCAACAGACAAATAAACACTGGGGGTACAAACAACTAGCCGGCAGTCTCGCATTTCAAGCCGGTGTTTTGCGACCGTTTGTACTGCTCTTCACGAAGCAAGTTTACAGACTCGAACCAAGGTCAGTACAAGTAGCATCGAGGAATAGAAATAAATAGATGAATAATTCAATAAATAAACAAGTGAATCGATACAAATCAAATGTCATTCCTCGCCGATGCATGCATGCATGCGTGTAATGCATAAATCAGTTTGACGATTCCCACGACAGTGGGGGTGGGGTGGGAGGGGCAACATGGGTAGCGAGCTTTCCTGGACTTGCACATATCGATTAATTTCAGTGACGTCACACCGACGATTGATTTAATAGCAGTGACGTCATTTCGACGAATGGCTTTAAAGTACTGACGTCATGTCGACGATTGATTATAGTGACGTCATGTCGACGATTGATTATAGTGATGACGTCATGTCTATTTCTTTTACAGTGGTAACTGTACTTTGAGGATGCAAGGAATCTGCATATTGTGTGGTGAGCCACATAATCCTGGCTAAACTTCAAAACTGATCTTACACCAAACGTAGAGAGAGAGTGTGTGAGAGAGAGAGAGAGAATGAGAAAGAGTTAATTATCTTACCACGAGATATAATGCTGGGAAACCATTGGAAGGGAACATTGGACATCCGTGTTGAACAGTACGTCTGTGTTGTCTGGTCAAAAGGAGGAACGGGAGTGGTCACAGATGGTCTGTTTCCCCATATGAATAAATGGTGTGGAGACAGTGGGAGATAGAGAGATTTTATATCCATTCCACAGCCCAGAAGGTTGTCCACGAAATCCGCTTTGTGACACCAGAGTCGAAGACACGGCTTCAATACTCGAGGGGCCTCGTTGAAAAAATATACAAGTAAAAATAATAAATTAAAATTATAATAAATAAATGTGCATCTCATTCACAACTGCACCATTTATAGAACCGTTGCACGATATCGCTCACGTTTTCGAACAACGAATTCGGTTCAAAATTATTGCTCTAACGGTCACTTCATGGAAGGGCATGTGGCATTAAAGCCAAGAATGGACAGCGTGCCAAATGGGGGTAAATTGAAATAACTGTAAAAAGGATTGGATGGGCGAAAAGAAAACGAGGAAACGTAACGAGATAATAATTACAAAGGAAGAGAACAAAAGAGACACAGATGCTGGCGCATGACAAACGGGAATAGAGAAGAAACAATGGAAAACAAAGTACAAGAAGAAGCCAGGAGAAAATGTGCGTGTGTGCGTGTATGTGCGCGTGTGTGTGTGCGCGCGCGCGCATGTATGAAGTGAATCACCAATTCGAGCGCCCAAGGTGATTTCAATAATTCTGTATGTATATATATATATATATATATATATATATATATATATATATATATATATATATATATATATATATATATGAGTGAAAAGGTGGTAGAGAATTACGGGTTAGAGCGAGAACACTGTATTACTGACGTTTCGACTACAAGTCTTCCACTCTGAAGAAGACTTGTTAGTCGAAACGTCAGTAATACAGTGTTCTCGCTCTAACCCGTATTTCTCTACCACCTTTTCACTCATCTGTCAAACCTTCACAACAATATATATATATATACCTGTATGTATTATATATGGGGTGGAAGCTGAACAAGTGTTGAAACAATGAACATTATTGGAATGAAAGTGTGCTACACAAAAAATAAAAAATACACATCCGTGTTCATTCCCTGTATGGTCTCCTGTTACTTGCCGAGTTTCCATACGAGAGAAACCCGAGTAAAATAATAAATAATAATAATGATAAATGTCTCGGTTTCACTGACTGGACACTCGCTAACCCACACCGGCTTTTGGTGGTTTTCGAAAGATTTCTCTCTGAATACATTTTGAAGTGCCGGTTGTGTGGTACTGTTGTGGGTCTGGTTCTATGTTGCCGGCTAACAGGAGGAAGAGGACAACCAAAGGCAGGGGCAAAGGAAAGATGAAGAGGAAAGGAAAGAGGAAGAGGAGAAAGGGGAAGATGAGGGGAAAGAGGAAGAAAATGTGGAGGAAGACAAATGAGAGGAGGGCGAATAGAAGGAAGAAAAGAGAAAAAAGAGGTGGAGGAAGACAAAGGGAAGGAAGAGGAAGAGGTGGAGGGAGACAAAGGAGGAGGTGGAGGGAGACAAAGGAGGAGGAGGAGGAGGAAGACAATAGCGAGGAGAAGACAGGTGAGGAAGAGGAAAATGAAGTGGAGGAAATGGAGGTGGAAGACAGGTGAGGAAGAGGAAAATGAGGTGGAGGAAGACAAAAGGAGTGGAATAGGAAGAAAAGGAGCTGTGTGGAAGAGTGGGAGGGGGGATTAGGGTTTACTGAAGACGAAACGATCAATATCCTAGGCTCGATCGGGAGACCGAATGCCAGCCCCTCAAGGCTGCATCTCCACATCGAAGCGAGTGTGATGCCAAGTTTCGCGGATGAGCGGAGGGAGACGGTTCTCTTTGACGTCCTTCTCGCAAGAGCAATAACTAACTGGCAACTCTGTTCTCTGAGTAAGAAAGGTCGGAACCAATATCCTGTCCGCTAGACGTGAAGTCTGCCCCATAACTTGCACACTGGAGCTGCAGTCCACCCGCCCAGATCCACTGTTAGCATGTAATGGTATAATAAATATCATAATTTAGATCCAACATCGTCCGCCAGTAGGGATAACAGAAGCAAACAATACTCGGGAAGTCCATCGTGAAATAGGATAGTTTTATAAGTTATTTCGAACTATGTGTACTTTCCATTATCTGCATTTCATGTATATTGACTCAATGCCAAATAAAATTTATTTATTATTTATTTATTTATACCAAGACTGCAAACCAGCGTCGAATAATTGATATCCAATATATAATATATATATATATATATACTCATACTCATGTATGCATATCCACAACTCCCACTGTACACACAAACACAGGTATGTATGTAAATTCATGTGTGTTTCCCCTCCGCACTTTTTTATAATACACATGTGGGCCTACATAAAAAGTCTGTTACTTTTTGCTCTCTATTGTGTTCCTCCGAGACGCCGTGGACGGCCGAGTCATGTCCTCTTCTGTCATTATTCGTTCTTCATCCTGTCACCCGAGGAAGAAATACGTGCCGAAACAAGGAGACTGCATTTGACGTCACCGATGCCGAGAAGAGTGACGTCACGGGACGCCATACAAATTTCGTTATTCTATTAAGAACCAGAGTACCGGTACGCAACTTTGAACGAAAAACAGTCTCCCCCTTCGGTATCCTTATTACCGTTTCGTCACTAAGTCGATGGATTTGTTCACCTAAAGAATAAGTATCCTACGAGACCGTCTTAATCTGTGAGAACAAAGGTTTTTTCATGCTAGCCATGTGATTTCACTCAGCTCCAGGCAATTTCCACTCCACGGATTAGACTGGTCTTGAAGTAGTATCGTTTCAGATATTAGTTCTAGCTAAGCGATATTAATCTAGCTAACCTCTTCAGAGGGTAGCTAAGATGTTAATTCCAGCCACCGTCTGGTTATTTTTTCCACCTATATGAATTAAATTTCAATTCTGACACGTGCATACTATTATGTCACTGATTGAACCATGTACAGTATATCAAACTCTGCGTTTGGTGTGACACAGCCCATGTGCTTAGAATTATGTCCAGGCTATTTCGGTTAATTGAACTGGCCCGAAGACGTTTTTCATAAAGCATTTGCTAATAGAGAACATGTGTGTTAAATAAACGTGCACGAAGTTGTCATGTTTGAGTTGCGCTTCCTTCTCATTTCAGCGTCATTTTGACCAAAACGTCTGTCCTCTCCTATCTCATTGAACAATGAGGATGAAACTACTAAACACTATTAACATTTTGGAAATTTTGATCACTGAAGTTTTCGTTTACTTGGAAAGCGAGGTGCTCTATGGTTTACTAAATAAATAACCCCCTGCCCATTACCGCCCTATGCATAATTTCGTACAACCTCTAGACCGGCTCCACGTCAGTC
>NC_134816.1:22537658-22557658 GCF_046742065.1 Oratosquilla oratoria | reverse complement strand
ATAATAATAATAATAATAATAATAATAATAATAATAATAATAATAATAATAATAATAATAATAATGATAGTAGTAGTAGTAGTAGTAATAATAATAATAATAATAATAATGATAATAATAATAATAATAATAATAATAATAATAATAATAATAATAATAATAATAATAATAATAATAATAATAATAATAATAATAATAATAATAATAATAATAATAATAATAATAATAATAATAATAATAATAATAATAATAATAATGGCAATAGTAATAATGATAGTAATGATAATAACAACAAAAATAATAGTAATGATAATAATAATGCTAATGGTAATACATGCACATACCAAAAGATTTTTCTCCCTTATAAGGGGGGGGGGGTTGCCGCGTCAAAGGATACACCCTCCCTACACCCATTTCCTGGACATAGGGTCATCCCTGACCCCCGCCACACCCCTCGAGTCAAAAAGTAATGCAGTTAGGCACAGAAGTTCGTGAGTGATTGACCTTTCCGGACGGCGAATGTGTTTGGAGCCTCGTGACGGCTGCCGCGCAAACATGGACATAACAGTGACCAGGATGTAATCAAGTCAGTACACAGAAATGTAACTCGACGTCCAGAAAGGATGGAGACTCGTATGACGTACCAACACGAGGCACGAACTTTTATGATTGACTGTACAGCATGATGACCTGCGGATTTGCAAAAATAAATAAATAAATAGATAAAAAAAAATAGATAAAATAAATAAATAGATAAAATAAAATAAAATAAAATAAAATACATTAAAATAAAATAAAATAGAATAAAATAAAAATGAAATAGATAAACAAATGTAATAAAATTAAATAGATAAATAAATAAAATAAACAAACAAATAAAATAAAAAATCTGTAAAAGACAATTTTGTGTTCGAATGTACGCGCATGCAATGTCGTACAAAACCATCACAAAACAGGTTAACTTCCCCGCCCCTTCTGTGCCAAATGGTGTTTTGTCTTTTGATCCTGGCAGAGCTGGGCGCGTTCCTCGATGCGTTCTTAGGTGCGCTACTCGGTTTCCTGACTGACATGACTTTGCTCAGGACACCTAGGAGCGCGCCCAGCTCTGGATTGTAGCTCCCGTCTTGTCATTTCATTCACTGCTTGTGGCACTTCCTGGAAAAGAAAACGGGGAATTTCTGTAATGTGTCCCTCCACTCCGGTGGTGCTTGGGCCAATGTCACACTAAACGGCGACGCCGTACGCGGCAAAATTACGTTTGCAAGTTCGATTAACTTAATACAATCACCTGGCGACAGGCAGAAGTTTAACTAATAACCAACATCTCCCTCCCGGTTATTAAAATACCATCATAACCTTTCGAGTCTATTAACTCATAATGGAGACTTTGCTGTTGCCAACAACAAGCCGTAACGGCAACGCCGGGCAGTGTGACAGCAGCCACAAAGATCCCGGTTACGGTACGGGTGTCATGGAAGCACACGGTTAAGTGCTGGCACCTGTACATGCGCAGCCCGGGTGCCAAGGGTGTGGCACTGTGTTGCGGCACTGGAATCGAGTTTGTGGAGGTGAGGTTCTGTTAAACATGACATGCAACACATAGCCAGAGCCCTTACATGCCTAAGTGCGCCGCCCAGGGGTAGTACTCAGTGACACCTCTCCCCTGCCTTCTCCCATCACCATTTCCCATTTCCACCAGCCCTTACTGCCTATTATAGCTATTGGTTTGCCAAATAATTAAACATATTTTTATTTTTTTTTATTTAATTTCCCTATTGCAGAAAGGAAAAGGGGGAAATATATTTCATAACCTGTTAATTCTAACGCAAAATTCGTACATTATGGTAAGATATTCAGGGCTCTTTTGACCTTTTTTATTATAATTATTTTGTCAGCCGTGTGGGCGGCATGTCCAGACTAGAATTGCCACCCCTCTAAGTGTGCAGCCCAAGGGCAAATGCCCCCCTATGCCCCCCATGCCCCCCCCCATGTAAGGGCCCTGCACATAGGTTCTGTCCTGAGACGAATGAAATCGTATGGCGTTTGTTTGAACAAGATCAATAGAAAGTGTTTTCGCATTGAAAGGGTTTTGTTACAAAGGATTACAAAGGGTTACAAAAGAGGAGCATGCCGACAGGAGACCTTTTGGTCCATAACTAGGTCGGATGCGGTAAAAATATAATAATGATAAATAGATAAGCAAATGAATAATTTTTTTTTTATAATGATATGAATAATAAATAAAACAGATAAATGAATAAATAGATAGTTAAATAATAAACAAACAGGTAATAGCAGATAACGATAAATTGACAGATAAATAATGATAAATGATAATCAAGCAAATAATAATAAACAAAAGGACAAATACTAACAAACAAATAAACAAACAAACAGACAAATAGGATTGGCCCCTTGGCTGAATGAAATCTTTTGGTTTTGACCAGAATAAGATATGTAAACTCGTCATCACAGCGAAAGGGGTTTGTAAGATAATTCATAATTCACATTTATAATACCCGCGTTAATGGTACTCCTTCAATTCAATAATGTACTACGTAGAGAATTTAATAATAATTTTTTTCTTGTTTTCTTTCTTTAGCTTAATGAATACTCACTTTGAACCAAAAATTTAAATTCAAGAGAACCATAGACATTATTTATCTATTGACAATATACACCTACTGACATTATGGAAATACTTTCAACAATTCTAACTTCACATTGACCCTAAATATCCTGGGAAGGGATCTAGAGCCCTTAGTTGACATTGAAATCATAGAAGAGGTCACAATTGCCAATAATAGAAACATTGACAATACCATTGTGTCAATATAAATTGACCATACTCGATTACGTCATCAATACAGTATGTGTATATGTGTGTGTGTATGTATTTACCTAGTTGTATTATACAGGAAGGGGAGCTATGCTCGTAGTGACCCGTCTTTGTATCTCTCAGCATCTAGTTTGTTCTTAAATGTGTGTGTGTGTGTGTGTGTGTGTGTGTGTGTGTGTGTGTGTGTGTGTGTGTGTGTGTGTGTGTGTGTGTGTGTGTGTGTGTGTGTGTGTGTGAGCTTTCGTCCCTTGTATGTTCGCAGGTGTGTACTGCACAGAGCCACCTGGTGTAGACGTATTACGTAGACGCAAGAGGAGAGAAGTCTTGCCCAACGGGTCCTTTCTCCGGATTCAAGAAGCAGGGTACCAATCTAACCTAATGTACGGCCTTCTTTAAAAAAAAAAAAAAAAAAAAAAAAAAAAAAACTGAAGAGATTAAATCAGAGATGCTCAAGGCGAATTAAAAGTGGAGGTTATTCTCGTATCATATGAGTACTACGTGACTCTGATCCGTAGAGATGTCACTAAATACCTTAAAAAGCTGACTGCATAAACCTTATACAAGGGCAAGAACTACGATGTACCTTCCACTGTCGTTGAAAATAACACAATAACAACCTTTAAAAATCGCTTAGATAAATACTTGGAATCTAATCCGCAAATAAAATGTTATCCTTTGTAATAAAATATATGACAACCCGGCATTTAATTGCAATTGGAGAGGATAGTGGTAGCAGTAGTGTTAGTTTATCTTCTATCGCCTAGTTGCCCTGTTTTCTTAACTGTAGTTTAGTTTAGTAAACACAAACAGCCTCGTTAGGGCCAATAGGCCTGCTGTTGTTTGTTTTTCCTTTGTGTTCCTTTGTGACGTCAGGACATAGCTGGGGGGTGATGACGTCACACATATTATGGTGGGAAGCGATCTTGAAGTCTCCCAAGTAGGGGCAGGGGGAGGGAGGGGAGGGACCCCTGGGAAAGAATTCTATTTTTTCTGCGCCATTGGTTTGTCTGGGCCTCGAAGGTGGATGGGGCCAGGGGTATGTAAACACACCACTTCCACTCCCAACACGTTTTATGTGGAATCGAGGTGGGGTAGTGTGGGTGGATTGGGGAGTGGGTGATACTAGGGTGGAGTGTGAGCCGTTCTGTGTGGAACGGGGGATCAGACCCGTTTGAGAGGGACGGTTTGGTCCATGGAGATGTGGAACAGGGTCCGGTATTGCCTGCCATTGTCCGTTATTCCGTTCCCTTTCATCTGTGGAATCAAAGACACAATCGCGTCCGATGTCTGTGTTCGTTACGTAATGGAAAATGGAGAACCACAATGAAACTTAACGTTCAGTTGGCTTGTTGTCCTTTCTAGTTGACTTGTGGAGCGTTTACACGCGAATTTTTGTGTTGTTTCTGTTATTGACAATGTTCGTTCCATTTTCTTTTTTTGCTGCGAGTCTTCGTAGAAATTTGTTTGTGTACAAACTTTTCCTACTCTGGAAAGTATTGCGCGTCCATGCGAGTCTCCATCTGATTATTTAAGCAAATACGCACAATTTGTAAGTTTGCATTACATATTACCTCATTTTCAAACGATTTCTACACTCCAGCCAGGCGGCAAAGTAGTTTCGTTTGCAATGGAAGCGCTAGAGTTAGAGGAGAGAGAGAGAGAGAGAGAGAGAGAGAGAGAGAGAGAGAGAGAGAGAGAGAGAGAGAGAGAGAGAGAGAGAGAGAGAGAGAGAGAGAGAGAGAGAGAGAGAGAGAGAGAGAGAGAGAGAGAGAGAGAGAGAGAGAGAGAGAGAGAGAGAGAAACAATTATAGGTATGACGGTTGACAAGTTACCATATTTTTAGAGAATTTATGAGTTGATGTTTGGGTGGAATTTCTTTATTGAACGGATTTTAATATCACTTGAAAACCTGAGTACGGAATTTTTTTTCTTTATGTGCGCTAATTATAAAACATGTGCGCGCGCATGCGCAATGTTCAGAGGGAACATTGGTTATGGACTATATTCTACCAGCGATTCTATCCTTGTGGACAATCTCGTGCATCTGTCGTGCGTCTAGCAAACGTGCACGACACAGACACAAGTGCAATGGAGACGTGTATGAAGGAAATGTTGCGAACATGTTGGCAACAAGGTGAAGCTAATGTGACCAACATGTTGACAGTCTGTTCGTGTCTGTCAACAATGTCGTCTTTCCGTCGTTCTGACGGGTACCAAGAACTAACGGTGTTATTCTTAAAAAAAGATTTTCTTATATAAATGTTATATAGATCCTAAGCAGGGAAAAAATTATATAAGGAAAGGCTTTTTTAAGAATACCACTGTAAGAATCTTAAGGTGGTATTCTTAAAAAAATCTTTCCTTATATAAATCTTTCCCTTCCAAGGATCTATATAAGATTTATACAAGGAAAGAATTTTTTTTTTAAGAATACCACCGTGAGATCTGTCACAATGTGAAAATTTCACTTTTCTGTTAACGGAATCGCTAAAATTAAGTTCCTCACATTTCCTTACCGCTTCTTCCCATTGCGAAAATACATTGCAAAAACACTGGCAAAAAATTATATTTTGAAGAGCGTTATTTTCGCTATCTTATTGTCTCGTTGAAGATAGTGTCACCTTTGAATTTTAAAACTTATTTAATTTTTTTTCTGTAGTTTGCGATGTATGTCTTCGTTCGAGTTGCCGTCAGACGATTTTATTCAGTTGATGAAGACATCCTAAAGTGGTTAAACTCGAAAAAAAAAAAAGTCATAGTTCCCTTGTAGAAGTCGGGTAATATAACGCCAAGTCATTATATCCTGGGATTTCTTCTCTCACGTTGATAACTTGTTCTTCTTTAATTAACCAGTTGTCGACAACTTGGCAACTCAATAGGACTCTGAGATGCCAATTACCGCCAGATGACTTGGAAATTTGGTGTCTGCTGTTGCGGTTTTGAAGTGCTTGGTTTTGAAGTGCTTGGTTTTGAAGTGCTTGGTTTTGAAGTGCTTGGTTTTGAAGTGCTTGGTTTTGAAGTGCAAGGTAATGCACATAGGTAAAAATAACAGCAAGTACGATTACAAGTTATTTGGAAATTCGTTAACAAAAGTGGATAGTGAAAAAGATCTCGGCGTAATTATCAGTAACGACCTCAAATCATCCAAGCAGTGTATTTCAGCCTCTGAGAAAGCAAATAAGATTCTGGGATTGATTGCGCGATCTTTTGATTTCAAAAGTCCATCACTCATTAACAAGCTATATAATTCGTTAGTTCGTCCACATTTGGAATATGCCGTTTCCGTATGGTCACCGAATCTCATTAAAGACATTGACAGACTGGAAAAAGTACAACGGCGAGCCACAAAACTGATTCCAAATATCAAAAATAAATCATACGAAAATCGACTTAAGCACATGAATCTGTTTTCCCTAAAAAAGCGTAGACTCAGAGGTGACTTGATACAGGTCTTTAAGATTTTAAAGGGAATTGACAACATCAAAAGTGACCAAATTTTCACATTGAATGAGAATCAGACAAGAAACAATGGTCTCAAACTGTCCGGAAATAGATTCAATTTGGAAGTAGGTAGAAACAACTTTGCCAACCGTGTAGTTAATGAATGGAATAAACTTCCTGCACAGGTAGTGCAATGTAGTTCAGTTCGAAGCTTTAAGAATCATTTAGATAAATACCTAAGTAAGATGCTGTAATTATTATAATTTATGTTATATTATTTGTTTTTGTTTTGTTATAATTTGTCTGTCTGATTTTCATTTATTATTAGTTATATGTCAATTTATTATCATTTACTATTTACCTGTTTGTTTGTTATTCAACTATACCAATGCATTTATTTATGTATTTTAATTGTTATTTACATTGTTATAGTTTTAATTTATTATTAATATGATTTTTTTTTTCTTTTTTTTTTTTTTTTTGCATCCGACCTAGATATGGATCAAAAGGTCTCCTGTCGGCATGCTTTGCCTTTGTAATCCTTTGTAATCCTTTGTATATATGTTGTGACCAATTGAGCTTCTAATTTTTTGCTGTGAGTGTGCAAAAGAAATTTGCTTTTGCGCAAACATCGTTTTCTCTGGAAAGTACATACGCACCCATGGCGGCTAAGTCGTTGCGTTTGCAATGGAAGCGCTAGAGTTAGAAGAGATAGATAGATAGATAGATAGATAGATAGATAGATAGATAGATAGGGAGAGAAACCATTATTTGTTTGACGGTTGGCAAGTTACTATGTTTTTGGAGAATTTATAAGTTGATGTCTGGGTGGAATTTCTTTATTGAATCAATTTTAATACTATTTGAAAACTTTGTGTGCGTACATTTTTTTCTTTCTGTGCGCTAGTTGTAAAACGTGTGTGCGCGCGCGCGTGCGTACAGCTTAGAGGGAACGTGGTTTATGACGTGATGTATAAATCGCCACATCAAGTTCAACGTTATCGTCCGTAAGAGTAGGGATACATTAAACTTTAAACTTCTTTGAATATACTAAAGAATTACCCGTCCGCCAAGAAATATATTATATACAATCAATATTTTATTACACAGTACAATTTATAAAACAACGTTACTTTTAGATGCTTTTCACATTATAAGGACTATCCTTGTATGTGGTAATATTATTTACAATATATGATTTGATTATAATGGACACATATGAGGGTTTGTCCAAGATTAGTAATTTTATTTTACAAAAATGCTATACGCGTTAAGGGGACACTACAGTAGTGGCGTGTTGCCACTGACCAATAGCCTCAGCTTCTATCCTTGGAGATGACAGAGTACCGAAGAAGTCGAGGTTTCGAGGAGGTAAAAGAGAAATCTGAGTTAGCAGAACGGAGGGACAGTAAAATTTAGAAGTGATAATAATTCTATTTATTCATCTATTGATTAATTTTTAATTATGACTAGTCTCCAACCATAAAATACTGCGTGGCTCTGGTCCGTAGGGGTGTTACTAAAGTCCCCTAACACAAGCAATAGCATTAGAATTATGCAGTTAATGAGAGCTGGGCGCGTTACCGCCGGGCAGGTAGTGCGTTACCGAAGAATCTGGGGTGCATTTCCGTCAATGCGTATTATACACACACACACACACGCATATATATACATATATATATATATATATATATATATATATATATATATATATATATATATATACATATATATATATATATATATATATATATATATATCAACCACAATACACTTTAATTCTAAGCCATCAACATCGAGAGAGACTCGAGGAGGCCAACATACAGAAATTGAAACGTGGTACGGCCAATGACTCGAACCGGGACTGGCACGTGAGATGTGTTAGTGACTTAACCGATTGCGCCATCAAGAGAGATTATGGTCATCTCTCTTGATGGCGCACTCGGTTAAGTCACTAACACTTGTCACGTGCTAACCCCGATTCGAGTCTTTGGCCGTGGCACTTTTCAATTTCTGCATGTTGGCCTACTCGAGTCTCTCACGATGTTGATGGCTTAGAATTAAAGTGTATTGTGGTTGATAAAAATGTATATCTGTTCACTGGGACCCATTCAGTGTTGTACATATATATATATATATATATATATATATATATATATATATATATATATATATGTAGTGAGTGCTAAAACAATTGATTGTTTTATGAGATGAAATAACTTTATGGATAGGGATAACAGGTGGTTAAAGACATGGAACTACCTAGTGTAGGCCTTATGGTCTCTCGTAGTCTCCTCCATTTTATGTTCTTATGGTCTAGTGTAGCGTTTCTCAACATTTTACACTTGCGTAACTTTTAAAATAAATTACAAATCTCAAGGAACCCGTGATAACAATGGATGTGGTTAGTGCTAAAAAAAAAAAAAAAAAAAAAGAATATACCATAGCTTTCTCATTTTATTTCCATCGTAATAATAGGTTAGATAGGATGATGTCTATATTACATTATTACAATAACCTTTTGCGGAACCTTAGGGTTCCGTGGAACCCTGGTTGAGAAACGCTGGTCTTGTGTCAGGTCGTCAAAGTCTTCTGGATTCTTCCTCAATATTTGACCATTCACTCAAAATGGAACATTTGTCTAAAGCCACTCTTAACCACAAATTACGAAATTGTAAAGATCGAGTCTTGAAAAAATGGAAATTGTGACATATCATGACGCTGTGACATGATATGACACTGTGACGTCACGTGACGTTTTCCCATCATTTAGCTGGACACTTTCTTCGTCGTCAGAGTTGGTTGGTCCCCCCCTCCCTCCCTCCCACCCTCTCCCTCTCTCTCAAACTCATTTGTGTGTGAACATTTCCCGCGTTCATCACAATGACATTTCTTAATGTGAAGACATTCTTGAGTTTGTTAAAAAATGGAGGTTCCTCCCCAACTGAATAAAATCGAGTGGCGACACTGGAAAGTTCTTTATTGAGCTTTCAAAGTTTATTTTTACAATTTCAGCAACTCATTGAGCATATGAAGAAGGTGGCAGACGACCATATGACACTGGTGGATTTGGCGTTACTTTTTTTTAACCTAAATTCCATCTGCAACCATCGTGGGCTCCACTAAAATAAGTAATTAAATAAAACAAAATTAAAAAATAAACGAAAATCAAATCAAATAGCAGAAATAAAATAATATAGATAAAAAAGCATGAACAAATAAACAAATCTTTTAAAAATCTGCAGGACCGTTTTGTAATTCCATCCACGTTAATTTCTTCTATATGCGTAATCAGATCTTGTCACTTTTTGATTGGCTGGTAATTGGAGACGAGGCGAAACTCCAGTCCCACGTTCTTCCCTTTTCATTTCCAAACAGGGCACAGCTAAAAATAAATAAATAAATAAATAGACAAATAATAAAATAAATGAATAGATAAATATATAAATGAATAAATAAGTAAATAAAAAATAAAGGGAAGTGGGATTGAAAAGAATAAACAAATAATAAATACTAGGATAAATGAGTAGGTCGATAAATGAATAAGAATGAATAAATAAGATAAGGATGAATGAAGAGATAAGGTGAGGAGCCGAACCAGGAGGCGCGTAGATGCGGCCGAAGCCACCAGAAGAAGATATAATACCACCAGATCACATAAGCAAATTTTGTGAAGTTTGGACAATTTCGTGATCAACTGTTTGATCTTAATTGGTCCCTGTCCTTCAACCAGGGACCGCGATGGACACAGTGGCGCAATTGGCGCCTTCCAGTTATTTGATCCATCCAAACAATGCGGCACGATTTCCCTCTTTCCAGCGACGTTGAGCAAATTTGCACAGTACAGGATTTCAGGAACGAGGAGTGCATTGTCGACTGGTGTCTACTTCGGCCGCAGTTAAGTTCCGGGTCACTTGAAGAATTGTCACCCCAGTACGCCGAATATCAACAGTGGAATAAAGATTAGGTTAGGTTAGGTTGAATGAGGGTTATGCTTATTGTTATCAACTTATACAACCGAAGAATCGTAAACCCAGGATGGCCCACATGAAGAACTGTCACCCCAGAACGCCCACATGAAGAATAGTCACCCCATGAGATCCCACCTGAAGAATTGTCACCCCAGTACGCCGAATATCAACAGTGAAATAAAGATTAGGTTATGCTTATTGTCATCAACTTATACAACCGAAGAATCGTAAACCCAGGATGGTCCACGTGATGAATTGTCACCCTTGGATAGTCCACGTGAAGAATTGTCACCCTGTCGAAGTCTGGGGTGACGAATCTATATCCTGAGGGAAATTCTTCATATGTGTCTGTTTTGCTTAATATCAGTTGGGCCCACTTTGAAGTGATCGGAAGCGAACAGATCTCGTATTCACATACTTACGGGTTCGATTCCTTCACTCCTCTCCAATTTTCAGCCGTGACTGTTCATTACCTGTCCCCCAACAGTCCCCTAAAGCGCATGTACATAAGGCAAAGGTGGTGACGGCTTCGGCCGCAGCCACTCAGCGCCTCCTGGCGTAGGCTCCTCACCTTTTATTTAATCATAAGATTAACAATTTCTAGGATTTTGTTCTGGGTAACGTCAAACGATTTTATTAATCCGAGGGAGGTGGCGGGAGACGGGGAAGGACCTCATGACGAAGAGATTATCATAGCTACATGGGTTCGCTTCCCCACGGGTCACCTGTCTAGCACACAGGGTATGGGTGGCAGCCACCAGATTCCTCAAGGTGATTCTGGAAGACCGCTCGAAGTTTAAAAGAAGAGCGACGCGCGCGCGAGAGAGAGAGAGTTAGAAAAAGATACAAAGAGGGCGAGAGAGAGATAGGGCTAGAAAGAGAGAGAAAGAGGGCGATATATATATATATATATATATATATATATATATATATATATATATATATATATATATATATATATATATATATATATATATATAGAGAGAGAGAGAGAGAGAGAGAGAGAGAGAGATCCATAGATAGATAAATGGAGAGAGAGATAGATAGATAGAGAAAGAGAGAGAGAGAAACGGGACTTGCGGTCGTTATTGAGACGACAAAGGGACCCTACGGTTCGTTAGTGATTTGTTTTCTGTATCTGTAATCAGGTGTAAAATGCGGCTGATTTGAGCCTGATAAGGCTAAGCCTATACATCACCTGCGCTCGAATGCTTTCTCCCTTCCAAGTCGCTCCTTATAGTCTTCATTCTGGCTAAAACATGATTATTTCATTCACTAGAAGGGGACCTTAACGGAAATTAATCCCTTTCATACCAGATGGTAGTTCTTCCTTTTTTTTCTTCACCTTCAGTGATCTTACTCGGACGATGTTGATGGTATTTGGTATCAAATGTGTTTTAAACACCTGAATAAAATCACCTGGTGATAGACAGACGATGGGAACAAGTATCAGCTTAAAACTAGTGGTACTTAGTGAATACCTAACGATTCTATTCAGTCTTGAAGTGCTAATCTCCAGGAGACTAAACAACAGCAAATCATAAGCGTGTGGCATACGTGACGAAATCGGGCTGACAATGCCTGCATTAAACAGAGTTCAAGAAGTGGTAAATGATGCAATGATGTGTTCAAAATTATTTTCAAGAATGGAAAGGAGGGTTTGTATACTTTTTTGTATCCCTGGGAGAGGGAGGGAGAGGGTGAGAGGGGGAGGGGGAGGGGGAAGGGTGAGAGAGGGAGGGAGGGGGTTGTATAAAGGATAGGGTGTCCTACTCACATATAAGGAATGTTATTTGGAAAATTCGGCACACAGGCATTCTGATGGAATCTAGAATATAGATTATTATATATAAGGAACCACAAACACACATATACTCACACTCACACACAGATAGATAGATAGAGAGGGAGAAAGAGTATGTGTGTGTATGTGTTTGTGTGTGTGTGTGTATGTGTGTGTGTGTGTGAGAGAGAGAGAGAGAGAGAAGAGAGGAAATATAAGTTCCTGTCAGATACTAAAGAGACTTATGTGTGAAGAAAGGGCTTAAGTGTCTTTATTCTGAAACAAAATAAAACGAAAATAAAAATAAAAACGAAAACATTAGAGAAGAGAAAAGAGACAAAATAAACGAAAAGAAAAAGAAAAACAAAAATATTAAAAAAAGAAAAAGAAAGAGATCAAAATGGGGAATATTGTTTTAACTCCCCCCCTTTTTTGGGCCTGGATACGCCCTCTGAGACATACATAATTAGAAATAATCCAGAAGATAATAACGAAGTAATCAAAAAACATTCCGATTTCAGATTACTTTTCTTTTACGTATTGGTACTTGGTGTAAATTTTTCTTTATTACAAATTATTTTTTCCTACAGCATTTTATATTATATTTCTGAATCGGGAAAAATTGAAAGAATGATTTCGGTTTGTGTATTTCTGTCTAAGAGTAATGTTCCCGCCAAAATATAAATCGACGATGTCGTTTTGTCATTGAAGTTATCTTGTCGTCGATGTCTTCGAAGTTGTCTTGGCTTCAAAGTCGTCTTTGCATTGGCTCCGTTGGTGACTTTCATCCGTTTTCGATAACGCTTATCAGAAAATGGGATGAGTCGGATTAGACGAGTTCAAGAGATTATAAAGTTCTCGGTAACTGCAGTGATATGATCACAGATAACTGAAATGATGAATTCGCGTTTTGTGGCCGAGGCGTCGAAAAAATCGACAAAATCGAGATAAACAGATAAGTGAATAATAGATAAATAAGTAAATGAATAAAGATAAAAATTTAGTATTGTGACCATTGTTATTCATATCTACATGCATCCTGTTTACTTTTTTTCTATTCCATTCAAACTTATATCCAAGATCCTTTACAGAAGTATGTGTGATTCACCATGGTCTTGGATCACGTGTTGGATTCGTGATCAACAGCTATTTCCCTCCCGGAAGAGAGCTCAGAGCTCATATATATGGGTAATCCTGTGACCTTACACGCACACCCACACACACACCCAACTCCCCACTCACGAGAGTTGGAGTAACGACGCGCAGCTCAGCGATACTGAAATTATTTAAGCCCTGGGCGGTATTCGAACCCGGACCGCTGTAGTGGCACACTGCGCTACGAGGTATGTGTGTGTGTGTGTGTGTGTGTGTGTGTGTGTGTGTGTGTGTGTGTGTGTGTGTGTGTGTGCGCGCGCGTGTGTGTGTATGTGTGTGTGAATGTGTGTGTGTGTGTCTGTGTGTGTGTGTGTGTGTGTGTGTGTGTGTGTGTGTGTGTGTGTGTGTGTGTGTGTGTGTGTGTTTGTGTGATATTAGGACTGCTAAATTATTCCACTTATAAACGTCTAGCTTTGGAGCAGCGATTCCTAAGATGTCTAAGGAGATCCTAGGAGTTCACAGAAACTTTCTAAAGGGACCATAAATCGAAAACTAGATGAAGTTATTTGATGTAAAACGATTAGATTTTGTTTTGAAGTGAATGTCACAGATGCTGACGAAAGGGTTTATAGGAAGGGAAATAAGGGTTTCCTACGCTGATTAAAACCGCCACATAGAAACAAGAATAAAGCCTTACGTAGTCTAAATGGCTGAAAAGAAAACATTACGAATAACGATAAATTAAGATTAGAGCATCGTTTTTATTTATTTGACTTCAAAAGGTTTATTTTTAATCGATAAAATCCAAAAATAAAAAGGCCATTATTTGTAACTGACCGAAATGGTTTTCTTTAGGATTATTTGTAACTGACCGAAAAATACGCCACTTGGTAGGATTTGGCCTTTTCTGGAACCGAGGGAATAAGCCAACCAATGCTTGTGGCGGTAATAGGCCAAGCGTTATCGCCGTCCTCAATATAGTTATTTGATTTCTACGCTTTTGAGACTTATCAAGTTATTATGTTAGCTAGTTAGATTAAAATGTTATGTTAGAGAACGTACATATAGGATTTTTCAGTATAAAAACAAACGCCGCGTATAGGTGAAAGGTGAGAGGGCTGCCAGAACATGGCGTGATTTTACGGCGGATTCTTTGCAAGATCCCACCGAAGCGGTTGAGCGATTTGTATTGTTTACATTGCGAAGGAGATACTTTCTTCTTAATTTACTTAAATGTTTACTTACAGCCGAAAAATACATATTTTTTCGGAAAAATAAATAGTACTTCTTGAACGATTCTTTTGTACATAAAATAATCAATGCGATAAAAATACGAAACTAAATGCTATCCCCAACTAATTTTCGTTTTCTTTGACTGTTGAGAAGTGAGGGGTAACTTTAACTATTTGAATTATTACATTGTATCTTTAATTTTTAATTGATTTTGTATTATTATTATTTGCGTGGAATTACAAAACTAATCATACCAAGAGTTCAAATCAGTAGGTGCCAGTCTTATTTTTTTCTGCTTTTATCAAGCAAATTAGCGATTCTATTCCAGTATCACGCAAATTTTCATTTTCTTTTTTTCAGTTTGAAAGATTATTTTTTCTATGGAATGGTTAGGCAACATGCAGCTCATCATGGATAAACAAAAGTGGCTAACCAATCATAAATTAATTTTTTTTTCAATCTCATATAGCACCACAAGAGATTTATTGCATATGCTGCAAGTATTCGATATGATTAAGTTGATGAAATTGAAAAAAAAAGAGGAAAGAAAAGTTAATAAGAAAATAAAAACATATTTGATAGGATCTATGATAATATGAATTTAGTATAACTTGAGAAAAAACAGTGATAAGTATGAGGACATAAAATACATAAGTGAACGACTGAAAAGTATACTACATCATCGACGGAGGGAGCCAACAAAATTGCAAGTTGTACTTTCTGATCTCACATCCATGAAATCGTTATTTTTAGTGTTTCACTTGCATTAATATTTGATTTAAATATTTGTTTTTGAAGCAGGTGACTTAGTTTTTTAATTATGTTTCCTTTGCAATATTGGGATGATAGGATCAAACGGGATTTGGGTAGGCAAAACAACAAAACCTGTGTAGAGTAAAGATGAGGATTTTTTTATATATATATACTTCTTTTCGTATATTTTTCGATCACTTTGAGATTCTACTTATGATGCTAGTTTATTGCGTTTTTTCTTCTTCTAGTTTTATTGATAAATGTGATGTTGACACAAGATTATCGACTTTTATCCATTCTCTTCATCACTAGCAATGGGATTCGAGTCAACGACAACGCTATTGGTTTTTGTCTTTTCTCTATACATGCTTTGCCATTCCTCGGTCACCGAGATTGGTATCTTCAGTTAATATAATTTGATAAGATTAAATTTGCCTCTTCAACTGACACATGAAACCCTAGCCTAACCCAACCAAACAGTTCAGTAAAATATCAGAATCACGCAAGCACGGGTACTTTACATTAAATTTACGTTGTCCATGAGCACTTAAACTTAACCTTACCTAACCATTACACAGAAAAATAGATCTTTCAGATGCAAAACATTTAAGTTCAAAAATTTGTATGAGTAATACTAGAAAAGAACTGACAGTTCTAGAATGACGGAAGGCACTTTAAGAAAATACATTGTAAGTTAGTTTTTCTTTATTGTTTTGTTTGCGTCGGTAGAAGACACGTTATACCCATACATTACATAATGCAGATTAAAATCACTATTCTATTCTATTAACTAATTTATTTTAGTTCATCGCATAGAACAGATATTTAATTATGAAAGCCATTGTGGGTTTTATTTGTTTCTAATAGGGGTGGATTATTTTACACGGTTACCTTATAAGGATGGAAAAAGGGTTTTAGTATATAGTTGCATCGTAAGCGTCGAGCGAAAGACAATGCTTGCCAAGTCGCTTTATCTATTATTTTGTCTATTTACTTACGTACTTATCTGATAATTTGCTTGTTTGTTGATCTATTTATCTATTCAAATACATTTATTCGTACATTTGTATGTTTATTTATCTATTTATCCATTTAACAACTTACTTATTTAATTATTTACCTATTTATTTCTTTATTTATTTATCAATTAATTTATTATTTGTTTTTTATAAATTTGTTTATTTATTCATCTTCATTTATTTATTTATTTGCTTATTAATTTGTTTTTCTCATTTATTTATCTATTTATTCTTATGATTTATTTGTTTATTTAGCTATTTTCTGATTACCAGTTGAAGGAGCTCGAGGCTGGTTAGGAAAGGGGAGAAATAATTGTTAGATTTCACAAGAGTTTAAGAGTTTACTCGTGTTTGTCCTTATAGTGTTGGTCCAACAAAAATGTTTTCTCTGAGTTGTTGTTGTTATTCTGGAAACCATCCTTTTTGTTGACAAAAAATCTTTTTCTATGAAGTATTGCCTCTCTCTCTCGCTCTTTCTCTCTCTCTCTCTCTCTCTCTCTCTCTCTCTCTCTCTCTCTCTCTCTCTTTCTCTCTCTCTCTCTCTCTCTCACTCTCTCTCTCTCTCTCTCTCTCTCTCTCTCTCTCTCTCTCTCTCTCTCTCTCTCTCTCTCTCTCTCTCTCTCTCTCTCTCTCTCTCTCTTTCTCTCTCTCTCTCTCTCTCTCTTGCAGTATGTTTTCCCTTTCCTCAATTTTCTTCACCTCTTATGAGGATCACTTCATGGTGTGCTTAAAGATGGCGGCACACTAGGCTAAAATGCTACTTGCTTTTGTTACTTGCTTTTGCTACTTGCTTTTACTATCTCGTTTGAGACTTCCGTAAGAACATCTCAAGAAAAGTGTCTAACATTGATATAGGTTAAAGAAAGTTAAGCCCCAGTCACGTTAAAGAAAGTTAAGCCCCAGTCACGCCAAGCTTACGACCTGTTTCCGACCACCTTCGACCGAAAATCAAGCGATCGGTCGGCGACACAAAACCTATGCAAGAAATTGAAAAGAAAAAAAGTTGATGTGGTTGATAAGATGAAAATCTATGTACTGGGGACTATTTAGTGTGTGTTGTAATACATCTATCTATCGATCTATCTATTTATCTATCTTATTACCGATTACCAGCGACTTCCAAAGACTACCTGCAACTGGTCGGCGACCACCTGGTCGCCGGTGGTCGGAAACAGGTCGTAAGCTTTGTGTGACTTGTAGCAATTATGTGAATTGTGTTTCAACACGCATTTCATGTCTTCATATCGCATATTTGATGAAAATTAATTTAAAATCTAGAACGAAATGTATCAGCTGGGAATTGCCCCAAAGGAACTCGCACAACTGTCTAGAATAGCCCGGAAGCAATTAGAAGAGAATATAGGACTACAAGAGACCATAAGGCCTATACTAGGCAGATTCATGTCCCATACAACCTATCATCCCTATCCATAAAGCTATCTATCCTTCTTTTAAAACAACCTATAGTTTCAGCGCTCACTAATTGGTTACTAAGTCTATTCCATTCGTTAACTACACTGTTGGTAAACCAATTCTTGCCTATTTTCTTCTTAATCTAATTTTGTCCAATTTAAACCCATTACCACGAGTCCTGTCGTTTCTCTTAGTATGATGACCTTGCCTGTATGACCCTTGTTAAAGCCCTTGACCCATTTCGATACCTCTATTAGATCACCCCGCGATTTTCGTCTTTCCAGAGAGTGTAAGATAAGTGCCTAAGCTTGTCTTCTTGAAGTGACATTCGTAGTAGATAAGGTTGCTCCTTTTTGGAAAAGAAAAATCAATTTATAGTCTGATTCTAACTCCCGCCAGGCAATTTTAACCAAATGGAGGGACCTTCGAAATAGGCAAGATCTGGTCTACCTATACAGTGTTTAACGAATGTAACGAATCAGTAACCATTTAGTGAGTGCTGAAGTAATTGGTTGTTCGAAGAGAAGACTAGATAACTTGATGGATAGGGACGAGAGGTTGTAATGGATATGGAAATGCCTATTGTTCTCTTGAAGTCTCCCCTATTCTTATGTTCTTCTGTTCTTATGTCCCAAAAGAGGGACAAGGGGCTCGAGTGACCGGGGGAAGTCTTCTTCGTCTACGCCTTCTTCGTCTACTTCTCCGGAGAGGAACTCTCTGCATCAAGGGCGTAGTGCCGATGGTGATGATTTCTGCGACGTCTCCAGAAGCTCTCGCCCTCGGAGATTTTGCTCTTTTTGGGTTTCCTGCTGTCGCAGTCGAAGAAGTGAGCGAGGTTGATGTCTGCAAAGAGGAGAACACAGATTCATTGTTGTTGTTTTGTTATCAAAGAAACAGCAAGGGAAGGAAGTAAGCAGTTATATATATATATATATATATATATATATATATATATATATATATATATATATATATATATATATATATATATATATATATATGTAGATGAAACACACTTGTTTCATTGACCACTTGGTACATGCACTACTAGCAAAGTTGCTATGTATGTGGGCGTACGTGTTTGCGTGTGTGTGTGTGTGTATGTGTGTGTGTGTGTGTGTGTGTGTGTGTGTGTGTGTGTGTGTGTGTGTGTGTGTGTTTGTAACATCCACTTTCATTCCATATACCATTAAGTAAACTGATTTATTCACATCCTTCCACGAGCAATGCTGTCGTGTGTGTTTTTATGTGCACATACCTGGCAGATAACACCTCTTGACGCACAGAAATGTCTGTAAGTTCGCATATGTAAGTCCGTTGGTCGCGCACACAGGCAGATGCCCCTCCATCTTGGGACATTTCCTGAAACACTCGATCTCCTGGGCCACAGGAACGTCTGGGGTCGGGCCCACGGAAACCGGAGTGGGCGTGGAGAGAACTGACGGAGGAGTCGTCGAAGTGAGATCGATGGAAACGAGTGTTTGTTCATAGCTTTCAGTAGTCACTCCCTTGACGCTATCCCTTGCCACAGGTGACTCTTCTGAAGCGGCCGCTTCAGGAGGGGCGGCTGAGAACGATGTAAGGACAGGCACTTCAGACGGGCTAGGTGGTCCTTCGGGGAGGAGCCTTTGGGGGTCATCCTTGGGCGTGTCGACAGTACTGGTACCTTCGTCAGGAAAGTGGGGCCCTTGGGCATCGATCCCGCGACTTCGTTGGAGGAAAAGTTCTTCGATACGAAAGTCTTCCTCTTCAGGGGCCGCCACTGCGGAAGAAATATTTCTCTTAGGAAGTATGTCTCACCATATACGGTAATATTCGGTTTGGCGTTACGAACCCCCCCCCCCATCAGGAGGCTATGGTGGTGCCCCTTACAGAGGACTTTGTAGCGTGGAATTCAATGATCCACAACCTTGGTTTAATTCGCCGGTGGCAGGGTTCGAACCGCCGTCACCTTGACCTCGGTCGCATGTAGCGACGCCCTAACCCACTCAGCCAGCAAACATTCTCATCATATTCGGAATTAGAAAATAATGTATATATATATATATATATATATATATATATATATATATATATATATATACACATATACAGTATATAAACTCTTTTGATAAGCAAGTTTGTCATAGCTGTCGCTGGGCTCGTCCTCATTTGTCACTCACCTTCACCATATTACAAGTTCTCACTAAAAAAAGTAATTTAATATAAATAAATATATAAAGATATAATTTTTTATTATACGTTTTGTGATGATTAAACGAAGTGTAATGTTCTAATTTATGTAGGCTGTAGTTTATTGAGAGATTACAATTCTAATAGAGTGCGCTTAAAAAAATCTATGATTCTTATTTCACCCTAGTTAGGGAGATAAATAATTTCCTAATATGTCGTATACAATAATTCGTTAAATTTGTTAAATCTAATTGGATGTATCGTACAAAGAATATACTGTT
>NC_134816.1:22437658-22532658 GCF_046742065.1 Oratosquilla oratoria | reverse complement strand
GTAGTCCATGTCATGGAAGACAAGGTATTTTAGTAGTTTGTGAGTTTAGTAGTTCAGTGAGAGATGCACTGTAAAACTCGACTACGTCTGTTGTTCCTAAAGACCTCCTTTGACTTAGAGATTGCACTAAGATTATTTTCTAAACCAGTTTCTAGATTTTGCTCTACTTCAACACCGGAGCACTGCTTACTAACTTCTAGTTTCCTAAATTTAGAGGTTGCTTTTGCGTTTCAACTTACGTATTCGGACTTACCTTCTTGTGGGGAAACTGTCTGTGGGTGAGGGGGAAACTGTCTGTGGGTGAGGGGGAAACTGTCCAGGAGTGAGGGGAAACTGTCCGGGGTGAGGGAGAAACTGTCTGATGGGTGAAGAGAAGCTGTCCGAGTTGACGGGGAAGTATCCGGGATGAGAGGGAAATGTCCGGGGGGTGAGGGGAAAAATGTACGGGGGTGAGGGAAACTGTCCGGGGGTGAGGGGAATCTGTCTGGGGGTGAGGGTAGGGGGTAAACTGTCCGTGGTGAGGAAAAAATGTCCGGGTTAAGAGAAACTGTCCGGGGTAAGAAGAAACTGCCCGGGGTGAGGGGGAAACTATTCGGGGCGAGGGGGAACTGCCCGGGGTGAGGGGGGAACTGTCGGGGGTGAGGATAAACTGTCCGGGGGGCGAGGGGGAAACTGTCCGGGGGGCGAGGGGAAACTGTCCGGTGGTGAGGAGAAACTGTCCGGGGGGGGGGTTGAGGGGAAAATGTCCCGATACATACCACACGAAGATCTACGACTTCGATGAGATCCTCTGCCGAAGACTGCAAACCGATGACTGAATCTTCATTGGCGTCGTCATCCGAGTCACTTCCTCCAGGATTTGACGTTGCATAGACGATTAATATAATTTCCACCAATATCTGCACATTTGCTCACGTAAGAGATGGATTATTCTAAGCTGCTTTCGAAGACTGTTATCACGAACTCGCAGTGAATGATTTGAATTGGACGAATTTAGATTTAAGAAGGAAATATGAAAAAAAAATCTTGTTTACCAGTAGAGTGGTTACGAGTGAAATAGGCTTAGTAACCATGTAGTGATGATAGGTGGTAATGGACTTGGAACTCCCTAGTGCAGGCCTTATGGTCTCTTTCGGTCTCCTTCATTTTTATGGACTTATTACAGTCTTGTAAATGATTAATGTATTCATGCAGAGGGTTATGTGAAGTAATAGTGATTCATATGTGTTATTCACCACTGTCTTGGATCACGTGTTGGACTCGTGATCGACATCTTTTACCTTCTTGGATGAGAGCTCAGAGCTCATGTATGCCCGATCTATGAGTAATGATGTGACCTACACACACACACACACACACACACACACACACACACACACACACACACACACACACACACACACACACACACACACACACACACACACACACACACACACACACACACACACACACACACACACACACACACACACACACACACACACACACACACACACACACACACACAACTTGCCCACGAGAGATGGAATGCCGGCTCGCAGTGCAGCAATGCAAAAATTATAGTAGCCCTGGAAGGGAATCGAGCTCAGAGTACTGGATCAGCGGTTGCAAACGGTACCACTGCGTGTGTGTGTGTGTGTGTGTGTGTGTGTGTGTGTGTGTGTGTGTGTGTGTGTGTGTGTGTGTGTGTGTGTGTGTGTGTGGAATGTGGGTGTGTGGAATCTGTGTATGTGAGAATGTGTGTTGTGTGTGTAAGAATGTATGTGTGTGTGTGTGTGTGTGTGTGTGTGTGTGTGTGTGTGTGTAATGTGTGTGTGTGTATGTGTGTGTGTGAGAGAGAGAGGTAGAATGTGTGTGTGTGTGTGTGTAATGTGTGTGTGTGTGAGAGAGAGAGAGAGAATGTGCGTGTGTGTGTGTGTATGTGAGAATGTGTGTGTGTGCAGGAAGGGCAATAAATGGAATAATAAAGATATAGGGATGGTAGGAGGGCGTAAAAGAAGGATGTATAGGAGGAACAATTCCAAAGAAGAAACAAGGAAGTCTACAAGAGGTACAGAATAAAGAGATTGGAAGCTAAACGCAAGGTGAGGGAAATCAAGAAATGACCAGATGTGAGAGGAAGTAGGAGTTCATCTGATTCTATTAATGATTCTATTAATGATTCTATTAATGATTCTATTAATGATTCTATTAATGATTCTATTAATGATTCTATTAATGATTCTATTAATGATTCTATTAATGATTCTATTAATGATTCTATTAATGATTCTATTAATGATTCTATTAATGATTCTATTAATGATTCTATTAATGATTCTATTAATGATTCTATTAATGAAAACATTTACGTGTATATAGTATATACACTACAGGAGCTGCCCTTCCTCATGCCACAGAACCAGGTCGTAGTTGGGAGAATCTCATAAGGCAATACAAAAAATTATCTAAGCGTTTATGAAATCTATTTCGATAACGATTCACCTTAATAAATATGAAAACCTTCCGAACAGGAATTACATGGTGATAATTATCTGTTACAATAGATAAATCTTCAGCTATAAAAGTCATAGAAGCTGGATTATAAATTGAAACAATAAATTCAACAACAGGGAATTACTGTTATTATTTTTTTCGTCTAGCTAAAGTCACAATCTCAGTAGCTATCGACGATGTAATGAGGCTTTCCACGAGGCGTTAACAGTGGTCCTGATCATCGTAGAAGATGGATACATACAACCATTAGGCCACATTGTCTTAAGACGTTTCAGCTTTGAGATCAATCCCATGTAGGTCCAATCCTTGAAGATTTATAGTTCTCTCTTTAATTCCTTGTTTTTAGTTTGTCACATTCATTTTCACATATTCATTGGGAAGAATAAAACACCACACACAGAAAAACTTGGTACGTTCTCAATGTTCGATCCCTGAAGACAGACCCCGAAGAGGATTGGAAATGTCGGGAGCACACTTAGTGTTTCTGAGTCTGTCGTTATGTTCTTCCCAGTATAGGAAACATTTTGTATATATATATATATATATATATATATATATATGTATATATATGTATATGCAGTATATATATATATATATATATATGTCTATATTAACCACAATTCACTTACTGTCACTAGTCAGGTGGCTAGAGTAGGTTCGAGTCTTTGGCTGTACCACGTTTCAATTTCTGCATGTACGCCTCCTCGAGCTTCTCGATATCGATAGTTTAGAATTAAAGTGAATTGTGGTTGATAGATGTAAATATGTTCATTAGGACCCATTCAGTGTTGTACATACATATATATATATATATATATATATATATATATATATATATATATATTAATGTATAAACACATTCTACTCTGTGGAGCGGCGATAGACTGGATCTTTGTTTAGTATCTCAATTCAATCAGGAGATCGTGGACACAGTAAACTATCAAAGGTTTCAGCATAGAATTATTGAGGAAAGTCACAAAGACGCCAACTTTATATTTCTTTATTGAAAACACGAATATACAAATAATCACGGAGCAATACAGTCTCAATATATTTTTCAACAACATTGTTCGTAATAAGATATCTAATCCAAACATGGAAGATTGATCATAATAAAGCCAAAAATTTTCGTAATAGGATATCTAATCCAAACATCTGTTAATTCATGGAAGACTGATCACAATAAAGACAAATCATCCAGATCTGAAACTTTTTAGGCAAAATTCAAGATTTGTCGAAGATTGACCACACGTACGACAAATCATCCAGATCTGATCGTTGCTTTTGCAGTTTATTTCGTGTTCTGCAAAACTTGAATATATCTATGTACTTGAATCTTGTGTTCATACAAAAGGTTTCTGTGGCTCACAGCTGGACGGTTGCAGTAGAGTACTTTGGATTAGCCCAGAATGGTAAATCTTTGTTCATTGGTTATTGTACTCTCACAATTTGATCTTTCTGATCGATTTTCCCCTCAAAACTTGACTCACTCCTATTCTCTTCATCTTTTCGATATTTCCTTGATTTAGAATGAGATTTTTTTTATAAACAAATACTCGTTTGCCCCGTGCCGAATCGTTTAATGAATGAAAATGATGATAACGAGATATATAAATAAACAGTCGCCATGTTTTTCAATGAGAGGAATGTAAGTTGGTCTTTCGACCGTTGTCGCTTCCCCTCTTTCTCCACCTTTCCATAAATTCTTTAATCACATGGAAATATTTCCACTATAATCTAACATTAATATGATATCGTATAATGATTTAGGCATATTTTTGTATCAAAGATAACAAAAAATAAACTCGGCCAATCAGCGACAACTACTGGAAAGGGGGCGGGGTTTAAGGGACCAGTAGGCTGGCACCGACGATAGTTATTGCCATATTTTCATCCAACATTTATTCTTGCGAACAATATAAAAACGTGTTATTCTTATGAGATTACACCTCTGTTTATTCATTGCATGACTATTTACGTGCTTGTGCGTTAGTATTTTTGTGTGATATATATTAAAGGGATCTTGTTGTGATATAGCTAACACAGTTACGTTTATGCTGAACACAAACAAGTCTCAGCTTTTGGAGTTGCCATTTTTTTGGTCTGATTTTTTGACGAAAAAAACGAAACGCCAATATATCTACCCGGCGCGTTTCCCAACAACCGTCTTAAGTTCCTCATGCACATTGACAACACAGATGACTTCCTTTAATCTGCTTTTTCCCTCCCCATTCGCTAAACTCTGGTCTGTAGACCTCTTCTGCCTCTTCGCGTTGTTGATGTTCTTCTTGAGGTCAGGTTTGGTGATGGTGGTGATGTTGGAGGGCGCCGGGGTGGTGTTCGTACGTGCGTTCGAGTTCTCCTTCAACCGTTCCCGTTCTTGCCTCAACATCTCCTCCATTTTCTCGTCCTCCTTCTGTCGATGACGTCTCTCCTTCATAGCTCGTGCCTCCTCCACCCTCTTCCTCGCGTCCTCCTGCCTCCTCGTAGCTTCCGCCTCCTTCTCCCTCCTGTCGATCTCCGCCCTCCTGAATTGTTCTTCCTTCCTCGTCTGTTGCTCCTCTCTCTCTCTCCTGGCTATCTCTTTCTTTTGGTCCTCTTGGAGCCTCAGCCTTTCTCTCTCCATCTCCCTCTCGTTTTCCTCTTTTTCCTGCTTTGCTATCTTCTCCTCTCTTTCCATCGCCTCTTGCCTGTCCTCCTTCTCTTGCTTTTCGATGACCTCTTTCCTGCTCATCTGTTCTTCCCGTTCTTGTTTCCTCTTCTTCTCCTCGATCTCTAGCCTCTTGATGTCGTCCTCCCTGTCCTCTTTCCTCTGTTTTTCCTCAATCTCCATTCGAGTCACCTCGTCCTCTCTGTCTTCTTTCCTCTGCCTCTCATGAGCCTCAATCCTCTCTATGTTCTGCTCTTTTTCCTGCTTATTCTGTCTAGTCTTTCTCTCTTTCAGCTCCGTCTCTGCAAGGATGTCCTCTTTATTTTGTCTTTGCTTGAGATCGTTCCTGGCCATGTTCTCCTCCTTCTGTTGCTTCTCTTTCCTCGCCTTGTACTCAAGTCTCTCCATCTCCTCAAGCATCTCTTCCCTTTCCCGCCTTTGTCTCCTCTCCTCTTTCTCCATTTCCTCAACACTATCCTGCTTCTTCTGCCTCTCTCTCTTTTCCTCTCTTTCCATCTGGGCTTTCAAATCGTCGTTCTCTTCCTTCGCCTTCTTCTCTTGGTTGATCGCCTCTCTCTCCGCGTCGTCGCCTCTGTCTTGTATCATTTGCCTCGCCTTCCACTCCTTTCTGTCTTCTCTCTCCTGTCTCTCCTCCCTGTCTCTCGAATCCTTCTTCTTCTCTCTCCGCGCCCGTTCCCGGTTCTCCTCTCTCTGTCTGTCTTCCTCTCTCGTCGCGCGCCACTTCTCTCTATCGAAATCTTCCCGTGCTTCCTCCTTCTCGCGACCCACCTTCCGCTGGTCTCTGCTTTGGGCTTCCAGCCTCTCCGACCGGGTCCTCGATTCGGCCCCTGGAGTCTTCCCCTGCCCGGCTTCTTCCTCCCTCCTCTCCCAGGGCCCTTCGCTATCCCACCTCCTAGGTCTTCCCCCGTCCCAGTCATTACTATCATACTTCGTTCTCCAACCTCCCTTTCCCCCACGTCCCTCCTCCCCTTCACCCTCAACTTCCCTCTTCTTCCTGCCCCCAGCGCCCTCCCCAGGATTGTGGTTTTCTAGAGGACTATCCTCTCCATTGTCTTCGCTGTCTTCTTGGCTCCAGTTCCATCCTCCTCTCCTCCACGTCCACCTCTTCCCACCTTCCCGTTTTCTCCCTCCCTGGATCTGTCTTTCCTCTTCTCCCGTTCCTTTGGCCTCTTGCTCTTTTCCTCCGTTGCTCTTTTCTCCTTCGTGTTCCATTCCCGATGCCACGTCATCGCTCGAGTTCCTCTCTACATCTTCTGCTCTTTTCTCTTCTCGGTCCTCTTGTTTCTTTGCTTTTTGCTCCTCCAGCTTTGCCCTCTCTTTCGTGATCTCAGCCTCCCTGTTCGTTTTTTCCTCCAGTTTTTTAATCTCTCCAGTTGCTCTCATCTCTTCCCTTTCTTCTTCTTTTCTTACCTTCTCATCTTCAAGTGCCAGTTCTTGTCGAGTCCTTTCTTCCTCCTCTTCGACCTCCCTGTTTGCTTGTGCTTCTTCTCTCTCCTTCTCCTCCTTTATCCTCTGTTCTTCTTCTCTCACTTTTTCCTCTTCCCTCTCAATTTCTTTATTTATCTTCTCTTCTTCCTCCCTTTCCTCTCTTTCTTTCTCTAGTTCGATCAGCTGTTCAACTGTTGTCATCATCCTTTCACGCTCTCTTTCCTTCGCTCCTTCCTTCTGTTCTCTGATCATTTCTTCTCGTAATGTTTTGTTTTCCCATTCCCTCTGACTCTTTTCTCTCTCCCTTTCGTTTTGAAGCTGAACCATCTCTTCCATTTTTGACATCCTCTTCTCTTTCTTCTTCTCCTTCGTCGTCTCTTTTTGTTCTTTTATCATCTCTTCCCTCATCTTTTCTTTCCCCCACTCTTGCTGTCTTATCTCTCTCTCTCTCTCGTTTTCTTCTTTAGTTTGACTCACTTTCAATAACATATCGATACTCCTTCTCTTCCTCGCCGGCCCTTCAGACGTCCTTGCTGCTTCTTCTACCTGACGTGCCTCCTCCTCTTGTTTAAGCGCATCTTTTACCATTCTGTCTCTCTCTTCTTCAGCTTGGTTCTCTACGTGGGTTGGACTCCTCTTCTTCCTCTTTGGTCCCTCGGATCTTTTCGACTCTTTCTCTACTTTCCGCGCCTCGGCTTCCTCCTGATGTGCGTCTCTTATCATTCTGTGTGTCTCCTCTACTTGCTTAGGGCTCCTCTTCTTCCTGTTCGGTCCCTCGGCTCTCTTCGCCTCCTCCTCTACTCTCCGCGCTTCCTCTTCCTGTTTCATTGCGTCCATGATCGTCTGATAACCCTCTTGTATTGCTTCGTTGCTCTTAGTCGTGTCCTGCCCGGTGCTTCTCTTCTTTCTGTTTGGTCCCTCGGCTCTTTTCGCCTCCTCCTCTACTCTCTTCGCTTCCTCTTCTTGTTTCATTGCGTCCATGATCGTCTGATAACCCTCTTGTATTGCTTCGTTGCTCTTAGTCGTGTCCTGCCCGGTGCTTCTCTTCTTTCTGTTTGGTCCCTCGGCTCTTTTCGCCTCCTCCTCTACTCTCTTCGCTTCCTCTTCTTGTTTCATTGCGTCCATGATCGTCTGATAACCCTCTTGTATTGCTTCGTTGCTCTTAGTCGTGTCCTGCCCGGTGCTTCTCTTCTTTCTGTTTGGTCCCTCGGCTATTTTCGCCTCCTCCTCTACTCTCTTCGCTTCCTCTTCTTGTTTCAGTGCGTCCATTATCATCTGATTTCTCTCTTGCACTGCTTCATTGCTCATACTCGTCCCTTGGCTTGTGCTCCTCTTCTTCCTCTCCGGGCCCTCAGCTCTTTTCGCCTCCTCTTCTACTCTCCTCGCTTCCTCCTCCTCCTTCAATGCGTCCATGATCACCAGATCCCTATCCTTTTCCGCTTGGTCCTCCTCGAGTTCTTCTTGACGAGCCGCCTCATCTTCTTCTGGAGTGCTCCTCCTACTCCTAGACTTCCCGTTCTGCCATCGACTGGAATACAAAGCCCTTTCCTGCCGCATATTCTGCCGCTCCTTCTTGAGTCCGTCGATGATCTGGTCCCGAATCGTGAGTACGTCTTTGACCTCATGACCCGCTGTCTTCTTCATAAACTCTTCCTCCATCAGAAGCTTCTTGATCTGCATCTCCGCCTCCTTTTTTATCTTATCGTCCCCCGTGTCCCTCCTTGTCCTGTTGGCGGCAGCGGTGGCAACGTCCTCCTTCACATTAATCTCTCTCTTCTTCCCCTTACATGTCACCTGGTCTTCCAGCACCTCGTTCAGCTTCTCCAAGTCTGACTGGAGTTCCAGTTCTGCTGGGGAAGGGGTTGCCACTTCAACGTTGAGGCTAAAGTGGAAGTCTTCTTTGTTTAGTGTGTGTTCCTCCTCGAACCAAGCACTTTCTCGAAGGACGGGGTTCTCTGGGCTCAGAACCCACATAAAGTAGGTTCCGTCGTGCCAATCTTCGCATGAGGAGAAGTGAGCGATGCCGAGGTCTGTAGTATGGGAAAAGAGTGGAAATATAAAATTAAACAATTACAATTTTGTGTCTAACACCCCCCCACACACACACGCACACACACAGTACAATGAAGATGTCTGATATACAGCAGTATCTGTATAAAAATAAACAAGACTACGTTTTTTTAACGAGGTAAACAAAATTAACCATGTATCCATTGATAAATTTCAAATTTCTTTCTTAAACCTGGAAATACATACCTGAAGTGTGACAGCGCTTAGAGCAGAGAAGAAATTCTTTGTTGAAATAGGTGATGTTGTTGGTTCCACAGACAGGGTCATACTCTCCCTCCTCGCTACATCCTTCCACGCAGGCCTCCTTCGACAAAGTTGAAGTCACCCTTTTAATAATTCCATTTTCTTTGATTACCGGGAGGGATCGTGCCGTCACAGCTGCAAATAAACAAAAACAAAATCAATGTTATATTGAGTACATTTTAAATAGTAATTTTATATTTACCAACAGCCATGATGGAATCTTAATCGGAACTTTCCTGTTATTGCCCCACCGCTATCTTTTTATTTTTCTGTTGTCTTTGATTTTGTTTATCTTAGTAAAGGTTTGGATAGGTTAGGATAGGTTAGGTTAGGTTCTACCCTAACCTAACCTATCATCTTCAAGGAGTGTCGAAATACCAACATCTGACAGTAAATCACAGCCACAATTTTGTGGATCCTGACTGTGGAGCCCATATCCAACATATTGAATGTCTGTGGCGTTCTGCAATGGTCAGAAACAGGCAATGTGGAATTCATCGAGAGATGCTACCTGGCGTCACTCATCTTCAATTACATTTGGTGGCGATATGTTTCATGCAATTCTTTCTGTTATGGTTGCATTTTATCCACGTACAGATTAATTCTTTTTTAGTTCTTTTTGTTTTCAGTATATTTTCCTAGAAAAGGTGTTCTTGATTTCAATACATTTATGTTATTCAATACATTTGTTTCATTACATTTTGGTGATGGGGCAACAATAGGAAAACTCCTTTTAATCTATTTTAGTCTTGCATTAAATTGTTATATTTACGTTTCGCTTCCGTAAATACTTGTATATGTGAATAGTGTTGATATGAAATAAGACATCAAAATAATCACTTCATCTTCGTATCATCATTATCAACATAGTGGATGGAGTTATGGATAGACCTCGCCACAGGTGGATTGGAAATAGAATATTCATATGTTATAACCAGGAGGTACATGAGATCTAAGGGGAGTAGAATGGAATGGTAGAATTGAATATGAAGTAGTAGTAGTATTGGTAGTAGTAATAACAATAATGATAATGATAATAATAATGATAATAGTAACAATAATAATGATGATAATATCAACAACAACAACAACAACAACAACAACAATAATGATAATAATAATAATAATGATTATGATTATGATAATAATAATAATAATAATAATAATAATAATAATAATAATAATAATAATAATAATAATAATAATAATAATAATAATAATAATAATAATAATAATAATAATAATAATAATAATAATAATGATAATAATACTAATAATATCAATATTAACAACAAAATAATAGTAGCAATGACAGTAAAAATAGTAATAATGACAACTATTTTCATTATTACAATTATTACTATTGTTATTATTATTATTATTGTTATTTATATTATTACTACTATCGTTACTATTATTACTATTTTAATATAATCATTATTACGATCATTATTATTATTGTTATTATTATCATTATCAATATTATTTTCATTATTACCATTAACATTACTATTATTATTATATTATTATCAGTGTTATTACTTTTATCATTATTGTTATTACAGATGTAATTATGATTATCACCGCAGGCCGAGGAATACGAAGAATAGAGTTCATGCACTAATTTTCCTCCTCCCTCACTCCCTCACCCTCACTCTCTGTGTATATGTATTTTGGTGTGTGCGTTTGTGTGTGTGTGTGTGCATAGGTGAATGTGCGTGTCTGTTTGTGTGTGCGGAGAACTGAATTAATGTGTTCACAATAAGGTAGGCCAATGGAGCAAGTTAACTGTAAAAAGAAATAAAGAATTCAAACGTAAACTCTCAGCCGAGGGACGGTTACGCAGAAGGAGGGGAGGGGGTGGGGTGAGGTGTGAGAGAATGCATATAAATAAACATCTCCTTATTTCTTTCTTTCTTTATCTTTTTCTTTTCTTTTCTTTGTAATTTCAAGTTTAGCATTACATTTCTAGTTGTTGATGAATCGTGGCAGATTGATTTATTTCCTTTCCATAGGTATGTATATATACATACACGCATACATACACCACGTAGATCTGGGCTTTTCTGTGCTCTGACAGCTTGCTGTTTGCCCAGGCTCGCTTTTTCAGTCTGGAAAATGTTGCCGCAGCCTTTCCGGTGCGTCTGGTGAGCTCGGCTTCCAGGAAGATGTGTCGGAGATCGTGGAGCCCAGATACACGAACTCATGGACAGACTCCAGCTCGTAGTCAGAGACGTCCTGATCCATCACCTGCGTTTTCTTTAGGCTGATAGTGAGACCGAACACAACGCAGGCTGCAGCAAAATGATCCAGCAGCTGCTGCAGGTCTTCCTCTGTGTGGGTAGTGAGCGCTGAATCATCAACATAGAGAAGGTCCTTGAGGAGTCTCCTCTTAACTTTTGTCTTGGCGTGAAGTCTGGACAGGCTGAAGAGATTACCATCGGGTCTTGTGTGTAGGTAGATACTCTCTATGGCTGTTCCGAAGGCATGCTTCAGAAGTACGGAGAAGAGAATGCTAAGCAGGGTTGGAGCAAGAACACAACCCTGTTTGACTCCGCCGCGAATGACGAACGGCTGAGATGCTATGACGTTATACACACTGGTTCCCTTCATGTCCTCATGGAAGGAGCTTACCAGGCTGAGCAGGGTGGGAGGACATCTAGTCATCGCCAGGATCTTAAAGAGGCCGTTCCTACTCACAATATCGAATGTCTTGGTAAGGTCAATGAACACAGACTTCCTCTGCTCCCTGCACTTACCCTGAAGTAGTCAGACTCTGTGGTGGAGTTTGATGCTAAAGAAGGTGTTCGTGATACAGAAATTGTAGTGGCAGTAGAACTCTAGGAACTGCTGTCCCTTTTCGTCAATCTTTCCAACACCAAACTGACCCAGGCAGGAGGGCCAAGAGTTGCGATCAGCACCGACCCTAGCATTGAAATCATCAAGGAAGAACAGGTGAACTGAGCTCATCGGAGAACTTGTCCTTTCTTTCGGCTGAGGCAGTGTTGGTGCGTACGCACTGACGAGGCTGGCTAATCCAGCTGCGGTGTTAGGCCTGAATTTAAGAATCCTTTCGGAGCCTTCAGTGAGTGGTACGACGAAGCTGAACAGTTTGTTCTTGATGACGAAGCCCACGCCACGCTCCCGAGTGTCTTTAGACGTCTTGCCCCGCCTGAAGAAGGTAAATTCTTTTTCCTTGATGCTACGTGATGAAGAAACTCTTGTCCCCTGGAGGGAGACAAATGTCCATCTTGAGCCTACTCAGTTCGATGTTAATAACTTCGGTCTTGTGAACATCGCTCAGTTCCTGTAAATCTTCTGAGAGGTCGGGTGTCAGAGTACTGACATTCTAGGTGCCCAATCTGAGAATAAGGATTACAAAGGATTACAAAGGCGGAGCATGCCGACAGGAGACCTTTTGATCCATATCTAGGTCGGATGCAAAAAAAAAAAAAAAAAAAAAAAAAAAGGGCTGTTCAGTTTTTGTTCTCTTTTGCCAGGTCGGGGATGACCCTAAGCCTCACGTACCCTTTGAGGCAGGCAAACCATGGCGGGACAATGTCTTATTGGCCAGGGGTTACCTAGCTTATGGCAGGCGGTAACAGTCCAAAGATATCCTTGGATTTCTACCACCGCTGTAAGTGGCCATAGCGTCTCGCTCCACGCCTTTTTTTTTTTTTTTTTTTTTTTCTTTTAAGGCTATCGACTCATAAGGTGGTCATTAAGCCTGGTTTGAATTTGTACAGTCTCGACGTTGTTATTGCTCCACGCCAATTGAGCAACAGGCTTAACGCTATCATCCGCCCTTGGGAGTGACCTCTCTGGGCACAAGCTTGAGGAGAAAGTTATGGACCCCAGTTCCGGTTATTTTTTTTTCCTTCGTGGTTTAATCCTGAAGCCTTTCCTGTGGACATGCGTACTCCCAAGGCAACGGAAGTCAGAGGTCAAAGTCCTTTTTTTAGGCGGATCACTCAAACGGATGCAGTAGGTAATGCTAGGTTATACATACATACATACATACATACACACACACATACATGAATACATAGATTCATACATACATACACACATACATACATACATACATATATACATAGCATACATGCATATGTACATAAGTGTCATTAGTGTCAAGTCTCACCACAAGTAGTAGTTAGCGTCTCTTACCTACAACAGCTGTGACTACGAGTACCGGAGGCAGACCTAACATGGCGACACAGGAAGGTCTGACCTGAAAAGAAAATAATTGTAATAAGAAATAAAGTTGGGACACGTCCTAGTTGACGCTACGTACGAATACATTGACACTGTGTCTAGATTCTTTGTAAATTGTCTAGACACAAGACCTGTGTAGCTCCACCCTATATAATTTGTATAAAGAGAGAGAGAGAGAGAGAGAGAGAGAGAGAGAGAGAGAGAGAGAGAGAGAGAGAGAGAGAGAGAGAGAGATACAGAGACGCCGTTGCGAAATGTCTCACGAAAAGGCTATTTCGGGGGGCGTTTGTGACAATCTGTGTGACATTTGGCGAAATGACACAACTTCGCTCCATGCGTCCTAACCTCAATACATGTAGCATATTATCTAGGTTGATCAGGACATGCCAGGAGGAATACTTTAATGCGGGGTAGGACGAGATGAACAATAAGAGCAAAAAATAAACAATAATTTAAGAAGAAATAGATAAATAAATAAATGAAATAAAATAAAATGACCGCAAATATGCATCTTCAACATAAACGTCAATGCCATAACTTCGTAATAACTCTCTCTCTCTCTCTCTCTCTCTCTCTCTCTCTCTCTCTCTCGCTCTCTTTCGAAAACAAATACTTTTAACAGTTTAAACCCAGGATTCGTAGTAATGGGCTTGAATTGGATGATTTTAGGTTTAAGAAAGAAACAGGCAAGAATTGATATACCAACAGAATAGTAAACAAACGGAACGGATTTAGTAACATAGTGAGCGAAACAATTGGTTGTTTTGTGAGGAGGGTGAGGATAATAGATGGTAAGGTAACTGAAACTACTTAATGTAGGCCTTATGGTCTTTCGCAGTCTCCTAAATTCTTATGTACTTCATCGTGGCTCGATCTAGCTGTTCGATGACACAATAAGTTACAGCAAATCTTGGTCAGGATGTGCTGCATCCGGTTGAAGAAACGAGTATCGTCACAGAACCAAAGTCGCCCGACCCGCCCCGACACTAAGTCGATCAACGAGAAACTTTCTACTAAACAGAAAGGGACAGAAACGAGTCTATCTAAAAGAGTAAATACTTTAGATTTTTTGCATGAAGTCGAAAATAGGGATTCACTTTTATCTCACTATAATTGGCGGGACACTAGACTAGCATACTACTTGCTTTCACTACTTCGCTTGAGTAGAAACGACTTGTAGTTACAATATTCTAGACTTCCGATAGAACGTCTCAATAGTGTGTCTCACTCAAGCACACGCCGTCGCTCAGGTCATGGTAACGTTTTTTAATTACCTAACCTAACCTAGCCATTAATGGTCCTAAACCGTAAATTGAATACTAGAAAAACGTTACCATGACCTGAGTGACGGCGCGGAGCACTTCGGACCTTGAGTCTCTACCGTCACTCAAACACACGCCGTCGCTCAGGTCATGGTAACGTTCTTTAATTACCTAACCTAACCTAGCCATTAATGGTCCTAAACCGTAAATTGAATACTAGAAAAACGTTACCATGACCTGAATGACGGCGCGGAGCACTTCGGACCTTTGTTGATCGGTGTGTGTTTGTGTTGTATGAGGGGATGGGGGGGGGGGAGATTCCATGATTGGTCTAAGCAAGTAGTATGCTAGCGAGAAATACCTAGTGTGCCGTCACCTCAAGCTAACGAACCATTTAGAAACTTTGTGTTAACAAAAAAGGAGGAAAAAAAACGAGAGCGGCGTCAGTTTATGAGAAATGAAATTATAAACAATTTCGACTTATGAATGACGTAAAACGGAAACCGGGATTTGTTTCTGTCAAACGAAAGGGATATTTCTCCTCCGACATCCTACCTCCAACCTCCATTTGAATAACTAGAATATAACTTCGTTTACAGAAATCTAGAGTTCTCTAAGAACATTTCGAGAGTATGTCTAACATTCGTCTCTTAGTTCATCATTCAGCTTTGCTATATATAAGACGAAAAGATATAATTCGATATTTGGAGATTTTGAAAACAGAATATTGTAACCGAAGTCATTTTCACTCAAACGAACGCAGGTGTCGGTGGTGGTGAAACCCGTGGAAGCCCAGTGTGATAGACTCTTAATGCAGTATTTTCTTGGGGGGCCACAACAAGCTGTTACGAATGGGATAGGGGGTGGGGTGAGGGAGTATGTATGAGAAATAGATTGACGCAGCCCGAAGGGATTTCTCCCCGTCTTCTCCTTTTCTGCATGAGGGGACGAAGAGGAGGGGTCGCCGATTTAATGAAGCGGCCTTGCTGTGGATGTGCTGTTGTCTTGCGACACTGCTTCTGACCCAGAGCAGTAGGCAAGATGCAGGGATGACCCGTCATCCGGGAGGTGCCAAGATAAGAGGGAGGGAAGAGGGTAGAGGGGAGTGGAGTATGTGGGGGAATGGAATGGGTGGGAGTGGTTTCTATGGCTTTTTTTTTTTTTTGGGCTACCTCCCTTGTAAGGGGGAAAATATATATAATACGAGAAATCTGAAGAACAATTATAGGAAACTTGGATCACTCTGTCCTGTCTGAAGGAATGTAAGATGATTATGATTGTCAACTTTGTAATATTGCAAAGGGGTTTCTCTTTGGAACTGACTAGTGTAGGCCTTTTGGTCTCTTGCAGTCTCCTTCATTCTTATGTTCTTGTGCATGTTCTTCAACAAACAAAACGTCGAACAATAGAGGCTCTGTCCTGACATTTGGCGTTCATTTCGATCCATACATATCGATAGCCTTGGAGCATAATTAGCTTAGCCGCAAGAAGAGGCGAAAATATCGCCACACTGTCCGGTAACTTGTAGCCCGCCGAGAGTAAGTAGTAAGTAGCATGTAAGTAGTGGTAGTAGTAGTAAGTAGTAAGTAAGTGGTAAGTAGTAAGTAAGTAGTAAGTAGTAAGCCCGCCGAGAGTCTAACTATCGCTAAGACAATTATGCTTCGATGATTTGACATCGGAATCAGCTTAGCACTAGTGGCAGAATTGTCTTAGCTTAGTTATCCGTTGATTAGCGTAACTAATCAGAGTAGATCCGTCACCAAAACTTCACAGGAGAGAAGTTCACATCTTTATGAACACCCGGCACAGGAATTATGGAGAAATTATATTATATTCCACATCGTTTCAGACTCATAAAGAAGCTGAATTCAATACGGCTAAGCTAATTATACTCCGAGGCTATTGATATAAACATACACACACACACACACACACATATATATATATATATATATATATATATATATATATATATATATATATGCAAAGTAGACCACTTGGAAAAAGAAACAAACGGAGCTGAGCACTTTCGTATATTACATCTTCAGTGCACAGGATGTAATATACGAAAAAGCTCTGCGTCGTTAGTTTCTTTTTCCAAGTGGTCTACTTTGCATAAGTGAACACATGTACCCGTGTTCTTATTAGCATATATGTATATATATATATATATGTTGAGACATTCTGACAGGTTGATGTAAGCGGAATAGGAAACACAGGAGTCTTAGTCTTGAGTTTATTCCTGACTAGTTTCGCAGGTATGCTTTTTTCAAAGGAATATGTGTACAAACGGGCTGTGGGCATTATATACATGGGGTGGACCTCACCACCTCTCCGAGTTACCATAGTTGGTGGCGAATGCGAACATCACATTGTGGCTCACGTAACAATGAAGACATTTTTACAATTAAATATGATAACACTAATACCAAAGAAATTATTAATAGAAAATGTAACAATAGTAATGATAACGATGAAGATAGATATTTAAATAATAATATTAACAGTAATAACAAAAATGATAGTATCAATACAGGAAATAATAACAATAAAATAAAAGTAATAATAATAAAAACAATAATAAAAATATAAATATAAAAATGATAATACTAATAACCAAGAAATAAAAATTATTAATAGTAATTATGACAATAATAGTGAAAACAATGATAATAGAAACGAAAAATTAATTAAATATTTAAATAGTAACAATAATAATAACAATAATAATAATAAAGATAATGAAAGTAATAATAATAATGATGGTAATAATAAAAATAAAAATATAAAAATGTAATGATAAAATTATAAATATATATAATGATAGGTATCTACTTAGGGTCTGGGAAGCCATTCTTGGAGGGCAAGTGTCGCGGTAGATTTTGTCCATTTCGAGTCACCAGTTCTCTTGTTTGTGTTTTTGTGGTTGGCAATGTAAAGTGATTAAATTATTTTCCGTTGTTTCTTGTGTAGTCCTTTAGCTAGAATGGTGGAACCCTCCCAGTTAGGCAAATGTCCCTCTGTGTCAATGTGGTTAACTAACTGGGAGGGTTCCACCATTCTAGCTAAAGGACTACACAAGAAACAACGGAAAATAATTGAATCACTTTACATTGCCAACCACAAAAACACAAACAAGAGAACTGGTGACTCGAAATGGACAAAATCTACCGCGACACTTGCCCTCCAAGTAGATACCTTTTTCCCACTTCGGCCTACCCTCTCCAGCTTTCTTCCTTTCACTCTGAAGTTCCTCCATGCTACCTTGCCCCACCTTTTTATCATGATTTATTCTTTTAATGCTATTTGTTACTATTTATTTTCAACACTATTATTATTATCATTGTTATTGTAACTATTATTTATTTATTATCTCTATCATTATATATTTATAATTTTATCATTACATTTTTATTTTTATATTTTTATTTTTATTATTACCATCATTATTATTATTACTTTCATTATCTTTATTATTATTATTGTTATTATTATTGTTACTATTTAAATATTTAATTAATTTTTCGTTTCTATTATCATTGTTTTCACTATTATTGTCATAATTACTATTAATAATTTTTATTTCTTGGTTATTAGTATTATCATTTTTATATTTATATTTTTATTATTGTTTTTATTATTATTACTTTTATTTTATTGTTATTATTTCCTGTATTGATACTATCATTTTTGTTATTACTGTTAATATTATTATTTAAATATCTATCTTCATCGTTATCATTACTATTGTTACATTTTCTATTAATAATTTCATTACATTTTTATTTTTATATTTTTATTTTTATTATTACCATCATTATTATTATTACTTTCATTATCTTTATTATTATTATTGTTATTATTATTGTTACTATTTAAATATTTAATTAATTTTTCGTTTCTATTATCATTGTTTTCACTATTATTGTCATAATTACTATTAATAATTTTTATTTCTTGGTTATTAGTATTATCATTTTTATATTTATATTTTTATTATTGTTTTTATTATTATTACTTTTATTTTATTGTTATTATTTCCTGTATTGATACTATCATTTTTGTTATTACTGTTAATATTATTATTTAAATATCTATCTTCATCGTTATCATTACTATTGTTACATTTTCTATTAATAATTTCTTTGGTATTAGTGTTATCATATTTAATTGTAAAAATGTCTTCATTGTTACGTGAGCCACAATGTGATGTTCGCATTCGCCACCAACTATGGTAACTCGGAGAGGTGGTGAGGTCCACCCCATGTATATAATGCCCACAGCCCGTTTGTACACATATTCCTTTGAAAAAGCATACCTGCGAAACTAGTCAGGAATAAACTCAAGACTAAGACTCCTGTGTTTCCTATTCCGCTTACATCATATATATATATATATATATATATATATATATATATATATATATAATATGTATATATGTATATATATATGTGTGTGTGTGCAACACTGAATGGGTTCCAGTGAACATATTTACATTTACCAACCACAATTCACTTTAATTCTAAGCAATCAACACCGAGAAACTCGAGGAGGCATACATACAGAAATTAAAACGTAGTTTTATGTATACATATATATATCAACTAACTAATCTCCCTGAATGCAGGACCTCCGGCCTATCCCGTGGACCGACGGTGCAGTCCACGCACTTCTATTTGCCTTCCATACAGTTCGTGAGTTGCATCGTAACGAACTTTTTCATATCCAAATATTTCAATTTCCGATCTGAGTGTCACTCTTCCGACCATATACATTTGTACAACCGTATTCAAAGACTCCTGAAAATAATGAATATGAGATGATAAAAGCTGTAAACTAATCGAGATGAGGAAAACCATGAGCGGTATGTACTCTAAGCCATGTTCAATTTTGATTCATTAGGGTTGGAGGGAGGGAGGGAGCAAGACGTTTCCCGTTACCCGTCCAGTATCAAAAGAAAATCATATAAACCTTTCATTTTCTCTTTTATGTGTCACTGTATGGGATATGTGAAAGCACAGTCATATTCATGACTATTTTATATCACAGAAGACATGTTAAATTTTACAACCTGCCTCATAATGACTGGGCACAGTGATAATAAGTACAATACTGTATGAACATTAAAATTATATTCCTTATCTTATACTCGCTATAATTACTTTCTTTGCACTATCGAGAGGGAAAGTTTTGAAATAGGTGAACAAGAATTGCTTCATCTATACATGTACATGAAATTCGTGTAACTCGTATAGTCACTGAGCTAAGTGAAGAAATATAAATATATTATAAGGAAACTGGTTTCAGCCAGCTCAGCGGGGGGAAGGGTGAGCAGGGCTGCCAACCGAAAACGCAGGATCGACGAGATTCTTTGAGTGAATTGCCTATAGAGCAGTGGTTCACCTTTTTTGGCAGCGACCCAAAATTTTGCACAAATCAAGCATCGCGACCCAAGCCTACATAGATATACGAATTGTCTTTATAAGTATTATGATTATGCTTTTAAAAGCGGGTTACAGAAACAAAATTATTCAATCATGGTCTGCTTAGAATCCTAAAACTAGGCATCATGTATTTTAATTATTACAGTATATAATTATAATATATTTATAGTGGGAAAATATTTATTTTCTGCAAACCCTTAGCGACCCAATAAAATGGCTTGGCGACCCAAATTTGGGTCGCGACCCAGGGGTTAAGAACCACTGCTATAGAGTATAGACACAATGTTGAATACGCGAAATCGTCTTCCATCTTTTTAAATTCACAACATTTGACGAGAATCTTGAATGTGTGACGTATTACTCAAATCTTATCAGATATAAGGAACAAATTATATGAAAATCAACTGAAATATTTGACAATATATTCTTATTCAACTTTGACGGGACTTCTATGCCTGACGCCGGGACGTTTATTTATATTATTGGAACTCCCGGGGGGTATGGAAGGGCAGGAACACGGTACTGAAAGTAAGTGTTCAACAATCAGAGCTGGGCGCGTTCCTAGGTGCGTTACTCGATGTCCTGAGCTAAGTCATGCCAGTCAGGACGCATAGGAACGCGCCCAGCTCTGTCAGCAACCGAATAAGACAGAATACGCCTGAAGATCTGATCGAGTTAGGACGAAACTTCTCATCGATGTGATTGGTTGTGATAACAAATGTAATTTTTACGACTCAAATAAACGCGTAAAATATAATGCTTTAGAATATTTATATAACTTAATCAGTCGATTTATTAATATGAAATCTAATTTCCGTTGAGCATCCCCATTCCCCAAAATTAGTGTTCAAAATGAGGGGTCATAAATACAAATAAAAAGGGCGATTGGAAACATAAATCTCGAAAAAAAAGGAAAAACACATCGAATGAAATGGCAAACTCAAAAGTAAGCGCAAAATCGAAACGAAACAAATATAACAAGGACACAGACCAGATACAGGAATTTCGAGATAAATCCACAAGACCTGTAAGATGTAAACAAGATGTGCCTGTGGAGGGAAGCAGATGAGTAACCAATCAGATAGCGCGAAATGAAGCCCTACCTTCCCTCCTTTCGCTCCGGCTGATAGCTTACAACTACCAAGGTACCTTCTTCCTCCTCATCCAACTCCCCCAGATACTCCTCCTCCATCCCTTCCTCCCTCTCTCCTCCCATCACACACCTTCAGCCACCATCCGCAAACGACGGCATCTCTTTGAATATTAGAACAGAAGAAGAAAAGTCGACGATGACCAAACATCGACGACATGACGTAGAAGTTTGTCGTTATATTTCCGGGTGTTCCTCCAAAAGAACGGAACTTTACTCTAAAGGAACCTACCTGGTTAATGCTGTCTACTATTAGTAGATTTTTATTAACTTTGTTAGTTGATTATATTTAATCGCCAGAAACAGCTTTTATTGGGACAAACAAAATCGTAGGTTGGCGCGATGAATCTGTTCGACATATCCTTCCAGATCTCTTCTTCAACAGCGATGGTAGTAATAATGATGATAATGATAATAATAATGATAATAAAATTAATAACAATAATGGTAATACTAATAAGAGTGATATTACTACTATTACTACTACTACTAATATTGATTATAATAATATTGCTACTACTACTACTACTACTATTACTACTACTACTAATAATAATGATAATAATATGATAATAATAAGAATAAAATCGTAATAAAATAATAGTGATAATAGTAATGATAATTATAACAATATTATAATTATAGTAATAGTAGTAATAACAGCAGTTAAAGAATAAATAAATGAATGAATGAATTCAGGTATTGCTTGGCAGGTTTCAGCCTATATATTGGACAGACTTATCCAGTGTCCTGCTATCTTAGGGCCCGCCAAAACTATGTGTATAAACTTAACAAACACAAACAAAACGCGCATTCATATAAAAAGTATTCACACAAGTTAGAATAAGATTAGAAAAGGGGAAAACCGAAAGACTTTTACTTTTGATCACATTAAGACTAATTAGATTATTTTTACACTGAAGAAAAAGGCCCGACAATACATCACTAAACCTAAAACCCCTAGATTAATCTGCTTCGTCGCTTCAACGTAGTTAACTATATTCAAACTCGTCTACTAAACCGCGGCGGTTCAATTACAATATCACCCAATGGAGGCGTTCACATACAACTGCAGTACCGCCGCGATTTCCGCGCGATTCAAACCGCTAGTGTGAACAGGCCTAATGCTTCTACCAAACCCAACATTCCGAACTGATTGGTTATCAGCGGTAGATTACAGTTTGAGGTGTAGCAGAGAAAGGATTCGTGGAGAGAGAGAGAGTGAGTGGGGGGAAGAGAGAGGGAAAGAGAAATAGAAACAGAGAGAGAAGAAAGATATAGATAGAGAGAGGGCAGAAGAGAGAGGGAAAGAGAAAGAGAAAGAGAGAGAACTAATATATAGATAGAGAGAGAGGGAGAGAGAGGAAAAGAGAAAGAGAAACAGAGTGAGAAGAAAGATATATAGAGAGAGGGGGAGAAAAAGGGAAAGAGAGAGGGAAGTGGAGAGGGGAAGAAAGAAGGAAAGAGAGAGGGAAAAGAGAGGAAAAGATAGAGAGATAGAAAGAGAGAGAGAGAGAGAGAGATAGCAAAGCTAAATGATGAACAAAGAGATCATAAACCTAGACGAATGTTAGACACACTGTTGGAACGTTCTTAGCTAAGTCTAGATATCTGTAAGCGATGTCATGTTCTAGTTATTCAAATGGAGGTTGGAGGTAAGATGTCGGAGGAAAAATACCTCAGTGTGAGAACCCCCTAACTCTTTAAGACAACACGTTGAAGCAGAGGTGAGAGCGGGAGGAGGAGGAGGAGGGGGGAGGCTGGGGACGTGGGTGTAAAAGTTTGCGTGAGCAGATAGGCGTTTGCGTGCTTCCTCATATTAAAGAACGAAACTAAGCGGTGACGGAGACGTTTACAAGAGGACCAACAAGAGGAGCTGGTAATGTGACCTAACTCTGTATTCAAACGGATTGTGTCACAAATTCCTCTTTGACGACGGTGTCTTGGGGTCTTCAGGTTTGGTCTGAATAGAAGACTGGGATTGCAAATCACTGCGCATGCGCTGTGTACGCGGAAGTCTGCCATTTGTGATATTTTGTAAAGGATTTTCTTGATTTTGTTCAATTGGTTCTATTGGAAAATATAACGGAATCCTACTGTACTACAACAAAAGAAATAATGATAATGACAAAATAATGATAGTAATAATAATAATAATAATAATAATAATAATAATAATAATAATAATAATAATGATAATAATAATAATGATAATAATAATAATAATAATAATAATAATAATAATAATAATAATAATGATAACAATAATAGCAATAACAATAATGATGATAATAGTAATAATAATAATACACACATACATACATATACCAAAGGCTTTTTCCCCCTTACACGGGAGGTAGCCAAAAGACAAGGGCATAGAGACCACTCCCATTCCGTCCCCTACATACTCCACTCCCCTCTACCCTCTTTCCTCCCTCTTATCTTGGCACCTTCTGGATGACGGGTCATCCCTGCATCTTGGTCACTGCCCTGAGTCAGAAGCAGTATCACAAGACACAGCACATCCACAGCAAGGCCGCTTCATTATTTCGGCGACCCCCTCCCCCTCCGTCCCCTCATGCAGAAAAGGAGAAGACGGGGAGAAATCCCTTCGGGCTGCGTCAATCTATTTTCCATACATACTCCCTCACCCCCATCTCCCACCCATTCTACCTCATGCATCACAGCATCATCCATACACAACCCTTCTCCATTCACCCCTATCTTCTGTCCTCTCCCGTCCTTACTCAACAACATTCCCCTTTCTCCCAGTGCCCCTTTTACCCCCATCCATCCATTTCATCCTAGGACGCCCCCTCATGGTCACTCCTTCCACCTCTGCCTTCCACACCTCTTTTAATAATTTTTCTTCACTCATTCTTTCCATGTGTCTAAACCATCCTTATACTCTTTCATCGATTATATCTCCCAACTCCATTTCCAACCCTGTTCTCCTCCTTACCTCCTCATTTCTCACTCTATCTAGCCTAGTAACCCTTATCATACTTCTCAGACACTTCATCTCAAATACATTCAAACTCCTCTCTTATCTCCCATGTTTCTGCCCCCGTACAGTGCTGTCGGCACAATCACTCCTTCATACAATCTCCTCTTAGCATCCATTCCCAAATATTTATTTCTCATTACACTTTTTAATCCACCAAGGCATTTACTAGCTTCTCTCAATCTACATTCTACCTCCACCCCCACTTCTCCCTTTCCTGTCACATTCGCACCCAAGTATCTAAAACTATCCAACACCCCTAGTCTCTCTCCCTTAATACTCACTTTCAGCCTGCTGTCACTCTCTCCCCTTGTACATCTCATCATCTTACTTTTATCCACATTTATCTTCAACTTCCTTCTTTCACACACCTTCCCAAATTCTGTCACTAACTTCCTCAATCTCTACTCTGATCCTGCTACAAGCGCAGTGTCGTTAGCAAACAACAAATGGCTCACCTCCCACTTTTCTCCATTTTCTTTAACCATCTCCAATCAATCCCCGACCCACTACCTTTGCATTCACCTCTCGCATCACCCCATTCATGCATAAATTGAACAGCCAGGGCGACATAACACATCCCTGACGAAGTCCCACCTTTACCTCAAATTACTCACTCTCTCCATTTCTAATCCTAACACAAGCTCTACTCGCGAAAAAAATCTTGACTGTTCTTAACAGCTTTCCTCCTATCCCATATATCTGCAGTACCTACAGTGCCTCCCTGTCTACCCTGTTTTAAGCCTTTTCCAGATCCATAAAAGACCAAAAAACATCCTTACCTTTCCCTATAGCTTTCTCACATATCTGTCTTACCACAAAAATCTTATCTGCACAACCCCTACCTGTCCTAAAACCACACTGTTCCTCACCAATTACTCCCTTTGTTCCTCTCCTAATCCTTTCAACAAGATCCTCCCCCTTAAGCCTCCCCAACTACACTTAACAAGCTGATCCCTCTGAAACTACTACACTCACACTTGTCCCTCTTTCCCTTGTAAAGTGGAACTATACAGGCACTCCTCCAGTCCTTCGGCACTCTACCCTCTGTTAAACAAATATTAAATAACCTCACCAGCCAGTCCACCATCCCTGTACCTCATTTTTTAGACATTCTGCATGGCATCCATCCAACCCAGGTACCTTACCTGCTCTCATCATCTTAGCTGCTTTCACCTCATCTTTCCTTATTTCTCCTTCATTTTCCTGACTCATCACGGTCATTTTTTTAGCATTTCCCACTGCAACTACTTTTCCCTCCCTATCCTCCTTCACATTTAGCAACTCCCTAAAATACTCTGCCCACCTTCCTCTCACTGCCTTCTCTTCCATTATCATCTCTCCATCTGCACCTTTTACTTTTTCCTCTCTACTTGATTCGCCTCCTCTTCCTCTTTTAATTTCTTTCCAAAACATTATTTATTACTTTCAAAATTTTCTGTCATACTCTTATCCCCATTTCACATCTGCTCTCCTCTTTGCCTCCTTTACCTTATGCTTTACTTTTCTTTACTTTGTACCTCTCATACGACTCCCTCGTCCTAATCTGTAACCAATCTATGAAAGCCTGCCTCTTCTCTTCTACACCCTTCTTCACTTCTTCATCCCACCAGTCTACCCTTCCTTCTATTTTCTCCCGTCCTTGTAGTTCCCCACACCATCTTTGCACACCTTATGATTCCCTCCTTGAACCGTTCCTATTCCTCCACTCCTAGTTCTACTCTATTCTTCACTCCCTCCCACTCCTCGCAGCTTCTTATACTCCTCCTTAAGTGAAGGAATAATAATAATAATAATAATAATAATAATAATAATAATAATAATAATAATAATAATAATGATAATAATGATGACAAAATAATGATAGTAACGATAATAATAATAATATAAACAATGGTAATAAAAATAATAGGTGTTAAAGAGCCTATGTCAGGAGTGCGGGATTCGAACCCACAAGCGAATAATGCGAGACCAGCACGCTTTCGGTCACACCAGCTAATAATGATTATATATTAGTAATGATAAAAATAATAATAGTTTTGGTGCTGTGAGGTTATTGTTAGGTCCATCTGCGTTTATGGGTGCTTTGGTTTTAGACAAAAGGAATGTCAATATACATCCTCTTAGTTTTTTATTGAAACTGGCTCTTGAACTGCATTTTTTGCTAGCAAGTTTGTTGCCGTTTCTTGTGATAATTTTAGTATGTGTATGATTGTATATATTTTATATCCATCTCCACCAATACTTTTCTGCCTTTCAGTATTTAATATTTGTTGTATAATTTTTCTTTCTGTATACCAATAAGCTTATACAGGAGGTAGCCAATAAAGACATCTTATTCCCATCACTCGTCAGTTGACCTGGTCAGATAGCACTGCAGCATGGCAGGAAGACAGTACGTTCACAAGGAAACTCATTTTTCATGGAAATTCTGAGGGAATCGACAGATTCAAAGACAATTCCAATGAAATTGGCTTAAAATAATTTGAAGAGTAATATCAAATTCAGTATAAAATTATCAAGCACTATACAGGAAGAGACAAACGAGAAATATTATTTTTCATTGACAACAGTGGTACGGTACAGACCAAGGTCTAAATATACACAGAGGGAGACTGTCGTTCGTTCCAGCCGAGTCGGAGTGACTGGTTCATGGCGGACGAAGTAGACTCCAAGGCTACATTAATTTCGTGTTACAGATTAACTGACATCGGTATATTTTGCAAGAGCACGCCACACACAACAAGCAACTCTCACAATCAAATTGATATAATAGCATTTGTGAAAAATGATAGCGAGAGCCCTGGATTACTAGAAAAATATGTATAAATGGCCAGGTGAAAATGACATGTGCAGAATCTGCAATTACATGCCATAGAAAAAGTATATTTAATTTAAATGCATCAGAGCTTAACAAGTATCCCAGTATTCAGAAAACTGATTGAGTCATTATCCCAGGACGTTGCTAAAATAAAAAATGATATTTGTAGCATCATAACTGAGAACAATCCGGTGACAGATCTGCATATCGGTAGAGAATATGGTGGTCTGTTTGGGTTTTAAGATAAGGATAATGTATGATTCTCCAGGTTTTGTATTAAAGGCTACTATGAACGCTGGTTATCTTCGGTACCGGATATCTGAGGTAGTAGTTTGGTATTTGCATGGGTCCAGTCAGCTAGTCTCTCCTTATCGTGCAGTCGAGTTGCTGCCCAAAAGTACGGTACCAGCACATTCAGTTCGTAAAGGTAGATTAGGAGATATGTAAAACACAGTAGACCCTTCGGCCGGGTAAGATTATTTGGCGTGGACAAAGTGAATTATGTAACATCATTTCCCCTTGCAGAATTAATTGTAGTGGTATGACTTCGTTACAAGGCAGTCGGAATGTAATTTGTGAAGAGTGCAAAGGGCTCCTACCTGCTGGGAATAGTCATGCTACAATCAATCATGACAAGTTGTGCATTTGTTTGCATCGTGTATGGAAATAAGTCGTACCATTACAAACCAACCTGATACGTATTCCGTCAGGACAATAATGAGTAAGTCCTTTCGCTACAGTGGCGAATCTTACATATTGTATATTTTTAATAGGCGACCTTACCGAGCGTACATGAAAAAAAACTAGCTGTAGCGAAGGAGTTCGTAACAATCTACAGTAATGTAAGATGATCCGACGAAACGTGTCTGTTTGAACACAATGACTGCGAATGTCATTTTTAATTAAGGTTTGAATATTTCTCTTACTATTTTCAGTCCTTCTGACAATTTCTAGGTTTATGAAAAAAAAAACTTCATCGATATCATTAGTGAAGGAATGGTTTACGTAATATACAAAGGATATGTAAACAGCAAATGGTCTGAATTTCTCATTGGAAGATTTTATAAAATGATGCTGACAATAAGGGTTAGGACGCATACGATATAAAATTAAATTCTGATTAGAAAATTGTCACGGTGTGAGGATCAAAATAGAATTAACTGTAAAGTTGCATTAATAATATGCATGAGTGTACGAGCTGCATGATCGGATTGCCAAACGAGTACACAAAGGATAAATGTTTGATTTTGTACACGAGATAAATTGATCAAAATTAAGAAATTGCAGCAGTATGTACAATGAAGATAAGAACTTAATAAGTTTAACCCATTTATGATATTTTAATTTTAATTTGGATAAAGTTAAAGAGTGTAATCATGGTTAGCAGTGTAAACGAAGTTTAGATCATGAAATCTTTCATGCATTGTGAAGGTCTGTAGAGGTAAACAACAGCACTGTCAGATAATGCAAGATAGGACTGGCGACGACAGTCAAGTAAGGGGATTGTGTCATTGACTCTGAAAGTGGGGCCCTTTCTGGAATGAAAAACTACGTTTTGTAAGGTCAAGCAGGTGTTATACGCAATTAGAAATAAATATGGCACCAGGAAAATGCCAAATTGAGGTCATTTTCAATTTACGAGAATTTGGTTTGACGTCATGCACCTCATTATAGCCACGAATTAATGGACTACTTGTTACAGAAGTTGTTGGATCACGTAAGAAGACACAGACTGTGGTTAATGATAAGTCCAAATTTACAAATTGAGATGGTTTAAAGTGCGAAAAACATCGTCCTGGTTGGATTAATGTTGAATCATGGCTTCAGCAAGCTCCAGATCAGATGATGATTACTGGTTTTTTGGCAAAATCACAAGTGAACAAGCAAATGCAATTCTTCTCAAAGGTAAGCAAATAATGAAGGAATAGGGTTTATGAAATTCACTTTGTGTGAGTTACATGGATGTCTTAGTGTTTGTCACGTATGGTGAAGAACCCTTTGTCAAAGGAGTCAAAGGCTTTAAGTGTGGGAGGTGTTTTCCTTAACTGAATAGAATAATTTGGAGATGGCCAGGTAATTTCAGGTTTGCATGTCTTCTCATGGAGGGTGGAGATTAAACTGTTTTCATAATGTTTTGTGATTCATATATCTGACCATCATTTGCCAAAGAAATCATTTCCGTGTTGATCTGTGGGTGAGTGTCCCAAAAGGAGTAGGTGTTCTTTTGGGTTCTATTCCAGCATCAAACAAACACATTTTTCATTTCTTTCTTTTTTGTATTTAAAAGATCTATTTTTTTCAATAGAATGGTCATAAGTTATAATAGGAGCTATTGGCTTACCTATTCTAAGCTTACCTATTTCAAGCTAACCTATTTCAATTACATGGGAGGTTAAGAGACTTCTTATAGTGCTCCCATCTCAACTCCAATCATAAGGTATGGATTAATGAATAGTTTCCAATTTCTATTTCTGCAGTTTTATCATCAATGTCTCCTTTCATTCACTTACTTTCCTCTTGATAAAGAATTTCTTCTTAAAAATACTTATCCAGTTTGTCCTTAACCCCATCCATATGATGACGCCTATGTAAGTGTCATGAGGAGCAAGTGGGTACGTGAGGATGCCAACGTCGGCATCTTGATTATATTTATTGTAACTGTTCCTGCGTGACCCCCATACTCTATAAACTGGCTTCATCATATTTTCTATGGTTATCAAATTTTACTGGTGAAAGAGAAAACGATCAATACAGCGGTGACTATATTTTTTATAATGCGAGTATTATGACGCAACATCGCACGTCTGTGAGATTTTGGCCCGGAGTGAAGGGGTTAAAGGCTCCTATGGTAGGGGCTGTAACAATCTCCACTGGAAGACCATTCCAATCATTGACCACACTTACACTAAATGAATTGCATGTTAAATATCTGGTTGCATCGTTTTGGAATTTTACCTTCTTTTGAATCAACCTAGCAATCCTGGTCTCTCTTGCAGGAGACTCCATAGCCCCCAGGTAACCAGAAACAGCCACCTAGCAGCCTGTAGATAACTTAGGGAAGAAATATTGTGCTTTTGTCTAGGGCTTGTTAGTGTGGGGTGGTGTAGGATAAGGTGCTCATTGTTCCTGTTATTGAAGAGTTTTTTCCAGGCTGTGCTACATTGACTGATTGATGCTTGTTACCTCCTCCCTTAGTCTATCATTCACTTACCTCGGTGAAAGTAAAAGAGCTTAAAGCTCATAAGGGGTATCTCATCTTAACTGTTTTACAGTCTTAAACTGGTCACATCTGTTTTTAAACATATTTACACTTGTAATCACATTTTCAGTAAGGCTGTTCCACTTATTCACTACCCTTAAATTAAAAAACTTGTTCCTATTTACAGTAAATTTTTAGAAGTATACACTTACGCGATATAGTAATAGAAAATTAAATAATAATTTTGTAAATCATAATACATTTACCTACTATACATTATTCTTGGTGGAAATCAATAATAGAAACAAACGTAGCTGCTTTGACTACTTGACATGTCATCTTTGTTTTGGTTGTGGTGGAGGTCATAGAAATTAAAGTATGCTAAATTTCGTCTATTTTAACCCAACCTAACGTACCTAATCTAACCTAACCTAACCTGCATTTATTAATGTGATACCTGTAATTCTAGAAGTCATCAGGCTGTCATCATAGTCTCCAACCTCCAAATCTATCAAAACAAAGATGGCATCTAAAGAAGTCTATGCAACTTCATTTGTTTCTGCATAGCTTTTAGCAGTGTTTTTTGATATTGATTTCTGCCAAGAAAAATATGTATTACATTGATGTATTATAATTTACAAAATACTTAATTTTCTAATGCTATACTACGTTGGTGTACACTTTTATAAAAATACCCTTTTTACTGTTTGGTGGCACAGTTTCGTTAATTGGAGGGAACCAATGTAGGTCAGTGAGAGCCAGTGTTATCCACTCTCTAGGTGACAGACTGATTAGTCTCACCGCTCTATTCCTTACTTATTGCATTTTTCTATGTAGATAATTGGGTAGACTATAATATAAGGAATAGCAGTAGTCAAATCTAGTAAAAACGATTATGTACAAGCATTTTTGTAGTTTCATCATCAAAATACTTTCTCACAAAGGCTATATTTCTCAAGTGGTATCCAGATATTCTCACAATTTTGTTTATTTGTTCTTAACCCCTTCCATACGGTGCCGCACACGTAGGCGTCATGGGGAGCGAGTGTATTCGCGAGGCTGCCATATCGGCGTCTTGATTATATTTATTGTAGTCGTCCCTCCATAATGACATTCTTTCTAATTCTTTTGTAATCGCATTTTCTATGGTTATCAAAATTCACGGGTGAAGAGAGAACGATCGATATAAGCGGTGACTATATTTTATGATGCGAATATTATTACGACACGTCGTACGGCTGGCATTGGCTGCTGCCACCGAGATCTAAGTCCATGACGCCTACGTGTGCGGCACCGTATGGAAGGGGTTAAAACAGTAAATTGCAGTCCACCATCACTCCTAGGTCTTTGACAACATTTGTTATTTGCACTGGCTTGTTATTGATGTTTAATTGAGAAGTGTCGAGTCTCCCTCCATCACTTTGTTTCCCTACAATTAAACACTTGGTTTTATCATCATTTACTTTCAGTTGTTTCATCCACATCCAGCCATTTATGTCCATTATTGTTTCACTTAGTTTCTCTTCAATATAGCCTACATTTTCTATTGACATATGTAGTTGAGTGTCTACAAGCAATTTAAAGGTAACCTCATATTTCTCAAGAAGATATAGTTCACTAGTGTATATACAAAATAAGATGGGGCCTAGTACACTACCTTGGGGAACCCCTCTTTCGGATGTCTTTACTTCAGAAAATGATTTTCCTATTTACACACAACATGCTCTCTTTTGTAAATAACTCCTTAAGTACCCCGATGCATCACTATCTATGCCTATTGACCTACAGTCATTAAGTATATATAAATGATATAGACCATGGACTAAAATCTACTGTTTCCAAATTTGCTGATGATACAAAACTGTGCGGAGTGGGAAATGATCACTTAAACCAATTAGATATTCAAGAAGATTTAGATAAATTACAGCAATGGTCTGAAAAGTGGCTAATGAAATTTAACACAAGTAAATGCAAGGTAATGCACATAGGTAAAAATAACAGTAAGTAAGATTACAAATTATTTGGAAATTTGTTAACAAAAGTGGATAGTGAAAAAGATCTCGGCGTAATTATCAGTAACGACCTCAAATCATCCAAGCAGTGTATATCAGCCTCTGAGAAAGCAAATAAGATTCTGGGACTGATTGCACGATCTTTTGATTTCAAAAGTACATCACTCATTAACAAGCTATATAAATCGTTAGTTCGTCCAAATTTGGAATATGCTGTTTCCGTATGGTCACCGAATCTCATTAAAGACATTGACAGACTGGAAAAAGTACAACGGCAAGCAACAAAACTGATTCCAAATATCAAGAATAAATCATACGAAAATCAACTAAAACATATGAATCTGTTTTCCCTAAAAAAGCGTAGACTCAGAGGTGACTTGATACAGGTCTTTAAGATTCTAAAGGGAATTGACAACATCAAAAGTGACAAAATTTTCACATTGAATGAGAATCAGACAAGAAACAATGGTCTCAAACTGTTTGGAAATAGATTCAATTTGGAAGTAGGTAGAAACAACTTTGCCAACCATGTAGTTAATGAATGGAATAAACTTCCTGCACAGGTAGTGCAATGTAGTTCAGTTTGAAGCTTTAAGAATCATTTAGATAAACACCTAAGCAAGATGCTGTAATGATTATAATTTATTTTATATTATTTGTTTTTGTTTTGTTATCATTTGTCTGTTTGATTTTCATTTATTATTAGTTATATGTCAATTTATTATTATTTACTATTTACCTGTTAATTATTTAACTATACCTATGCATTTATTTATGTATTTTATTTGTTATTTACATTATTATAGTTTTTATTTATTATTTTATTATTATTATGATTTTTTTTTTGCATCCAACCTAGATATGGACCAAAAGGTCTCCTGTCGGCATGCTCCGCCTTTGTAATCCTTTGTGTGTACAACTGTATCAAATGCAGCATTTAGATCTAACAAAATCAAGATGCCACACTTTCCTTCATCCATTAATACCAATAGATCATTAATTGCATAATGCATAACTTTCAGTAGAATAGAGTTTTGTGTAGGCTGATTGATTGTCAGATATTACATTCACTGAGTGCATGTATTCAAGTAATTGATCCAAGATCATATTTTCCATTACTTTAGATAAGATTGATAAATTAGAAACTAGTCTATAAGAACACACACACTGGGTATCCAAAGTGCCCTTTAATGTAGGCTTAACCATCGCTCTTTTTTCCAAGACTGGAATGACATTACTTACAATGCTCTTATTTACAAGATCAACATAAATATTGATAGTTTCATTAAAATTTCCACTGTATAATATATGTATTGGAACCAGGTCGTTTTCACAATATGTATATTTCATTAGTTTTATAATTGACTCAACCACACTGATCCACTAAATGAAAAGCTAATAGTTTGAAATCTTGAACACAAATAAATAGCACCGTTTTTTGGTTTATATTGATTACAAAGTTTCCAACAATATTTCTAATTTTATTATCAAAGAAGTCTAAGAGTTTATTAGCCAAGGCCTCATCAGTAAACCCATCTGGTAATTAATTTTTCTTTTTACTGTCCATTAAATCATCCAGTATTATGTATAACTTCTGTATATCGGATCTTGCTTCATCTGTCTTTCATCTATAATACTACTTTGTATATTCATTAGTAAAAGACAAGATGTTAACCCGGAGAGTAGCAACAAGTGGAGTTCCACAGGATTCAGTGCTTGCATCAATAATGTTTTTTGTCTATGTTAATGACATGATGGAAGGAATAACAAGCTATGCCAACATGTTTGTAGATGATGCAAAAATCATGAGAAGGAGTGAAAAATGAGGTGGACGGAAGAATATCGCAAAAAAATCTATATACTATTTTTGCATGGAGCCAAGAATGGAAAATGAAGTTCAATACAAAAAAATTCACAGTACTGGAAATGGACAATTGCGGCAAAAGGCCATCCTTAAACTATTCCTTGGGAAGTGAACATTTACAAAAGCAAAAGAAAAGAAAGACTTGGGAGTCTTGATTAAAGACCTGTCACCTAACAGGAATATCAGGGGACATAAAAAACTCAAAAAGGACAGTTATAGAAAAGATCTGAAAAAAAAATGGCTTTCCACACAGAGTGGTGGATGTCTGGAACAAATTGGACAAAACAATAGTGTTTGTAAACACCATACATGAATTTATGAACAAACTAGATGTGAGATACAAAGATGGGGCACCACGAGCATAGCTCCCCTTCCTGTAGAATACGGCTAAGTAAATGCACACATACACACACAAATGCCTCTTTATAAGGGGGATTAACTGAGTGAATGCCCACACCCATTTCATACACATTTAACACCCCATCCCATTTCAGGAGTTAATACCTTTCTAATTTTCGTTTATCCTCACAACTAACAGATGGAGGGCGAACTGGTTCGTTCCTGGTGCGGGAAAGCTGTTCTTCACCCGGCAACTATGTCCTTTCATTTATTGCAGAAAGTAGCCCACTCCACATACTTATTCAGAAGAAACAGGATGATATTTTCTTTAATTTAGGTATGTATTTGTATGATTGTAAGGAGCATAGAATAAGACTGTTGAGGAGCTATCTCATGTTGATTTTTTTTACAAATATCAAATGGTATAGCACTGGAAGTATTCCAGCATGGACCATGTGGCCCTCCTTAGTTTTATAGGAAGTAGTGTAAATGTTCACTTGAGTAGCTTTACTTGTTTATTTCTATGATTTTGTAGTGAAATCTTGGGAAGATTTAAGCCATGAGCTGGTGTTTTGATTGATCAGGAATTTCTAATCTTTGCATATCCCAAACTTTATTATTTTTCCTTCATACAGTCCTTGACCATGAGTCACCCATTTTTCATGGGCTAGACACTTTGATTGGTCATTACTGCCAAAACCCTGTGGGAAAATCGGAGACTGTGCTGTCATGGCCTTGTTCAGGGAGTCCAGTTCCTCCAGATGTCAAATTAAATGGCTCCTCCAATCTTCTTCATAGGGCTACATCACAAGGTATGGAGAAGATACATAGGGCTTTCTTAGTAATCTCTTTGAATATGATATATCCATGAATTTTGTTGCTCATGCCAAAGGGATGGACTATGGGGGTAGAGGCAGGTAATGTATCTCATCCTGTTTGAGAAGGTACATGTAAATTGCAAATATTTCTCTTTGAATGTGGACTTTTTTATGTATTCCTTAAATTTCTTAACATATAACTTTAGCGAATTGTAACCCAGTCATCTATGTTAATATGTATCAGGTTTGTATAATACTGGTGCATTTCAGGTAATGCTAAAATTGTATACGAACTTCTGAAGCCTGGCTACAGGAATATTGATGCCAAGAATGATAATGGACAGACTGCATTGCATATTGCAAGCTTGGAAGGCCACGAGGCAATCGTGAAGATCTTACTAGAGTCGAATGCTTGCGTTAAGGCCCGTGATTTTCAAGGATTTACACCACTTCACGTGAGAATGAGCGTTTTCAATATTTCTCATTGTAAACTTGGTATGCCTGTAATGGATTGTTTTCCTTTTTTCTTTTTTTAGTCAACTTAGAATTATTTTGATTTATTTTCAAGGTATGATTTTTTACTCAGTTCCCTTTCCCTTTTTTTCAATTTTTTCGGTTTTATTGATTTAGCCACATTGACATAATTTAGAAACTTCCCAAAAGTCTTTAACATTGTTTTGTTTCTGTTCGTTATGATTTATGATTATTTTTATGAAGTTTTAAGTTTATAGTTTAAGGATGTGTGTGTGTATTGCCCCTGCAGCATGCTTGTCAGTACAATAGACCAAAAATAGTAGAACTGCTTGTCACCCGCGGCAAAGCTAATGTCCAAGCAAGAGCTTCCGTCAAAGGTACTGCACTTTAGTTGTTTGTTTGTTTTTTGAGTTTGTTTAATTTGACTTACCTTAGATGTTTGTGTATTTACCAATTTGTAATAGGCATCAGTGTCCATTGGAGTATTTGATTAAGAAATGAATAGAAATTAAATTGTAAAGAAGAGAAGTAGAAATGGCTGATTATGTTAATGAAAACAGATGCAGTGGCCTTGCATGAAGCAGCCGCTTATGGACACTTAGAATGTGTGAAGATGCTACTCTTCCTAGCTGCACCGAACAACCCTCGTAATGTGGATTGGGAGACACCTGCCGATCTGGCCTTAAAGAATGAACACATGGATTGCTACCGTGAAATTGGTAAGCTGAAGTCTGTTGGTATTTAGAGAAATGTTTTTTATCCATTATTTATTTACCAAGAGGCTTCTTCCCCCTTATAGGGGAGGTAGTCAGCCAAGGCATGCACTCATCCCAACCCATTCTATTCCCATCCATCACCTGTTTGTTTCTCTTATGTAGGGATTACAAGGTTGGATAGAGTGAGAAATGAAGAGGTGAGGAGGAGAGCAGGAGTGGAAAAGGAGATGGCAGATAGGGCTGATGAAAGATTATTGGGATGGCTTGGACACATGGAAAGAATGAGTGATGAAAGATTAGTAAAAGAGGTGTGGAAGGCAGAGGTGAGGGGGTGAGTGAACTTAACCCCTTCCATACGGTGCCGCATATGTAGGCGGCATGAGGAGCAAGTGGATACGCGAGGCTGCCATATCGGCATCTTGATTATATTTATTGTAGTTGCCCCTGCGTAATGACATACTCTCTAAACTGTCTTCATCACATTTTCTATGGTTATCAAAATTCACGGGTGAATGATCGATATAAGCGGTGACTATTTTATGATGCGAGTATTATTACGACACATCGTACGTCTGGCCGCTAATGCTGCCCGCAAGATTTTGGCCCTTACTGAAGAGGTTAAAGAAATAACTGAGGATGAGGTGGATGGATGGGATGAAGGGAGCATTGAGAAAGAGGGGAAGTCTATTGAGGAAGGAAGGGAACAAGCCTTTAAATAGGGATGAGTGGAGAATGGCTGTGTATGGATGATACTGTTATGCAAGGAAGAATACCTTTGACTTGACTACTTCCCTTATAAGGGTGAAAAGGCCCTATGTATACAAAGATATTCTTTTTTTCAGCATCCAGCTATCTTATGGAGTAAAAAGGTCTCCTTTCAGTATGGTTTGTGACTGTAATTCATTGTAATGCTAAACGACTTTCTTTGACGTTGGTTGGGACTTCATTCTGAAGGGGGTCAGGGTATTTCAGTAGTCCAGCTTCCTTTTTTCGACCTGTTTTTACATAATCTTACTTTACTGTTGTCTTTAACACCACGTTCAATTTTCATTTTTTTTGTTCTGCTTTGTTAGTCTGTACTGAAATACACATACATATACCAAGGCTTTTTCCCCCTTACAAGGGAGGTAGCCAAAAAGGAAAAGGCATAAAATCACTCCCACCCATTCCATCCCTGAAAATACTCCATACTCCTCCACCCTCCCTCTTATCTTAGCACCTCCTGGATGACGGGCCATCCCTGCACCTTGTCCACTGCCCTGGGTCAGAAGCAGTGTTGCAAGACACAGCACATCCACAGCAAGGCCGCTTCACTAAATCGGCGACCCCCCCCTCTCTGTCCCCTCATGCATAAAAGGAGAAGACGGGGAGAAATCCCTTTGGGCTGCGTCAAATTTTGCTCACACATACTACCTCACCCCCCATCCCCCCCGCCCATTCCACCTCATGCATCACAACATCATCCATATACAACGATTCTCCATTCACCCCTGTCTTCTGTCCTCTCCCGTCCTTCCTCAACAGACATTCCCCTCTTCCCCAAAGCCCCCTTCACCCCATCCATCCACCTCATCCTAGGATGTCCCCTCATGTTCACTCCCTCCACATCTGCCTTCCATACCTCTTTTACTAGTCTTTCTTCACTCATTCTTTCCATGTGTCCAAACCATCCTAATACTCTTTCATCAACTCTATCCCCCAACTCCCTTTCCACCCCCGTTCTTCTCCTCACCTCCTCATTTCTCACTCTATCTAGCCTAGTAATCCCCATTATACTTCTCAGACACCTCATCTCAAACACATTCAAACTCCTTCTCTCTTCCTCTCTTATGTTCCATGTTTCTGCCCCATACAGTGCTGTTGGCACAATCACTCCTTCATACAGTCTCCTCTTAGCATCCATTCCCAAATGTCTATTCCTCATTACACTTTTTAATCCACCAAGGCATTTACTCGCTTCTCTCATTCTACATTCTACCTCCACCTTCACTCCACCTTTTCCTGCCACATTTGCACCCATGTATCTAAAACTATCCACTTCCTCCAGTCGCTCTCCCTTAATGCTCACTTCCAGTCTACTGCCACTTTCACCCCTTGTACATCTCATCACCTTACTTTTACCCACATTTATCTTTAGCTTTCTTCTATCACATACTCTCCCAAACTCTGTCACCAACTTCCTCAATCCCTCCTCCGTTCCTGCAACAAGCGCAGTGTCGTCCACAAACAACAGCTGGCTCACCTCCCACTTTTCTCCATTTTCTTTAACCATCTCCAATTCCTGACCCACTATCCTTGCATTTATCTCTTGCACTACCCCATCCATGTATAAGTTGAACAGCCAGGGCGACATAACGCATCCTTGATGAAGACCCACGTTTACCTCGAACCACTCACTCTCTCCATTTCTAATCCTGACACAAGCTCTACTACTCTCATAAACACTCTTGACAGCTCCGAGAAGCTTCCCTCCTATCCCATATATCTGCATAACCTCCCACAGTGCCTTTCTGTCTACCCTATCGTAAGCCTTTTCCAGATCCATAAAAGCCCAGAAAACATCCTTCCCCTTTCCTATGGCTTTCTCATATATTTGTCGTACCACAAAGATCTGATCTACACAACCTCTACCCATCCTAAATCCACACTGTTCCTCACCAATTACTCCCTCTGTTCCTCTCCTAATCCTCTCAATCAAGATCCTCCCATAAGCCTTCCCAACTACACTTAACAAGCTAATCCCTCTGAAACTACTACATTCACACTTGTCCCCTTTCCCTTGTAAAGAGGAACTATACAGGCACTCCTCCAGTCCTCTAGCACTGTACCCTCTCTCCAGCAAACATTAAATAACCTCACCAACCAGTCCACCATCACTGTACCTCCTTTTTTTAAACATTCTGCATGGCATCCATCCAGATCAGCAGACCAGATGCCTTACCTGCTTTCATCATCTTAACAACTGCCTTCACTTCATCCTTCCTTATTTCTCCTCCATTTTCCTCACTCATCACATTCATTTTCTTAGCATTTCCCACTGCAACTATCTTTCCCTCCCTATCCTCCTTCACATTTAGCAACTCCCTAAAATATTCTGCCCATCTTCCCCCTACTGCCTTCTCCTCCATTATCATCTCTCCATCTGCACCTTTTACCTTTTCTTCTCTACTTGATTCGCATCCTCTTCCTCTCTTAACTTCTTTCCAAAACATCTTTTAATTACTTTCAAAATTTTCTGTCATACTCTTACCCCACTTCACATCTGCTCTCCTCTTTGCCTCCTTTACCTTTTGCTTGACTTCTCTTTTCTTTTCTTTGTACCTCTCATATGACTCCCTTGTCCTATTTTGTAACCAATCTGTGAAAGCTCGCTTCTTCTCTTCTACAACCTTCTTTGTTTCCTCATCCCACCATACACTACCCTTCCTTCTATTTCCTCCTGTCCCTCTTGTTCCACACACCTTGGACACTTTGTGACTCCCTCCTTGAACCATCCCCATTCCTCCTCCACACCTAGCTCTACTCTATTCTTCACTCCCTCCCACTCCTCCTTCATCTTCTTCTTGTACTCCTCCTTTTCCTCTTCATTTAAAGAATTCACTCTAAGCACCTCCCTACCTTTTGTCACCTTCCTCTTTCTCCATCTATCCTCCACTCTCGACTTACCTTCCACCAAAAAATTATCTGATATTCCCCCACCCTCTCCCCTTAGCACATGTACATCCTTAACTCTTCCTATCATAATCCTATTTACCACTACATAATCCATCAACGCTCTATCTACCACCCTTCCATCCACCACCCTCTCCCATGTGTACTTATGCTTGACTTTCTTCCGAAACACTGTATTTGCTATCATCAACTCTCTAGACACATTTCCACCATCAACTCTCCACTACGATTCTTTCCTGGAACTCCACATTTCCCAACCACTCCATCAATTGGACCATTTCCTACCCTAGCATTAAGGTCTCCCAGTACTATTACATTGACATTTCTCCCTAAATCCTCTATGCACTCATTTAAATCTATCCAAAAGGCCTCCCTTTCTTCTACACTCTTCTCACTGCCAGGCCCATATGCACTTACAAAGACCCACATCTCCTTTCCCAGTTTCATCTTCATCCACATTATCCTTGAGGAAACCTCCTTCCACTCCACTACCTGTTTACCTATCTCTTCACTTACTAGAATAGCCACCCCTTCCCTCCCTCGCCCTCTCTTCGCTCCTGATAACCTCCCACTTACACTCCCAAACTTACACTCACCCTTCCCTTTCAACTTAGTTTCACTCAAAGCCAACACATCCATCTTTCTTCTCACAAACATACTACCTATCTCTTCCTTTTTACTCTCATCTGTACCACATCCACGCTCATTAAAAGACCCAAACTTTAGGGTGCTGTTCCGAAAACTCCCAGACCCTCTTATGCCTTTACTTTTTCGTTTAGGAATGTCCCCTGTGGGGCTACAAGGAGAAGGATGCCTAGTCCCACTCCCCGTCCCTTTCTTCTCGCCTCTTACGATCCAAGTGGAAATACTTGGTGGCAGTATTCTTTTCCCCCACCACAGGAATTCTCATGGTTTCATCTCTTTATTTTCAATATTTTGTATATTACTTGTCATCGAAAATAAAACTTATTGGGTCAGGAATTCTCATGGTTTCATCTCTTTATTTTTAATATTTTTAAGTGAATTTAAGTTTAGAAAGTTCTAATGCATAAACTTCCTTTTCAGTTCATCACAGGCCTCCGGAGCCCATGTACCAATTGGAAGAGTTTTACCATGGTATGATTCATAGGGATGCCGCACATGAGCAACTCCAAGCGGATGCCGGAAATGGTCATTTCCTGGTACGCAAAAGTGCCAAGAAACAGGACATATATGTTCTCACCACAATATTTGAAGATCACCTATATAATTATGAGATTTCTGTGATGGTGAGTTTGTGTGATGACCTTTTATGTTACATGATTTTATCTAATGGGTTTTCATTTGTTTATAAGGGGGTAATGAGTTTCAGTACATGTATAATATATTTTGTCTTGTTATATCACACAGGAATGTATGTATTTTATCGATGATGGGCCCATCTTTACCAGTATAGAGTATCTGGTGGACCATTATAGGCGTATTATGGACGGTCTTCCTTGCTGTCTCACCATTCCTGTACCTTCATCACAGCCTGTCCCTGAAGAACAGGTGCCATGTAAAGATATGATGTTCTCAACCTTAAAAAGAAATCAGGTAAAGATTGACCAAAAATGAATAGTTTATAGTTTATATTCTTTCGTAATAACACTTTAAACCGGTAAATTTGTAGTTAATGCTTTGATACTATTGTCATGTGCTTCTGTTTTGTAGAATATAGTCAGAATATCTGCTTCTTTTTCAGTCTTATTTTTTTTGATGACATAATGTTTGTACCATACTTGATGTCACATGAGACATCAATTGTGGGATGAAGTGGATAGGAGGTAACTGAAAGAATACAATATAAAGATGAAGCTGGTGATGAAAGAAATTAAGTAAGCATAGGAAGGTCGATTGACCCTAGATTCGTATCCCTGTTTTAGTGACACATAGTTTGTTTCACCGGTCCAATTGGACTGGCTGAGGAAAAGTAAAAAAACATACATACATACATATACCAAGGCTTTTTCCCCCTTACAAGGGAGGTAGCCAAAAAGGAAAAGGCATAAAATCATTCCCACCCATTCCATCCCTGAATACACTCCACACCCCTCCACCCTCCCTCTTATCTTAGCACCTCCTGGATGACGGGTCATCCCTGCACCTTGTCCACTGCCCTGAGTCAGAAGCAGTGTCGCAAGACACAGCACATCCACAGCAAGGCCGCTTCATTAAATCGGCGACACCCCCCTTTCCGTCCCCCCATGCATAAAAGGAGAAGATGGGGAGAAATCCCTTCGAGCTGCGTCAAATTTTGCTCACACATACTACCTCACCCCCCATCCCCCTGCCCATTCCACCTCATGCATCACAACATCATCCATATACAACCATTCTCCATTCACCCCTGTCTTCTGTCCTCTCCTGTCCTTCCTCAACAGACATTCCCCTCTTCCCCAAAGCCCCCTTCACCCCATCCATCCACCTCATCCTAGGACGTCCCCTCATGTTCACTCCCTCCACATCTGCCTTCCATACCTCTTACTAGTCTTTCCTCACTCATTCTTTCCATGTGTCCAAACCATCCTAATACTCTTTCATCAACCCTATCTCCCAACTCCCTTTCCACCCCGTTCTTCTCCTCACCTCCTCATTTCTCACTCTATCTAGCCTAGTAACCCCCATCATACTTCTCAGACATCTTATCTCAAACACATTCAAACTCCTTCTCTCTTCCTCTCTTATGTTCCATGTTTCTGCCCCATACAGTGCTGTTGGCACAAGCACTCCTTCATACAGTCTCCTCTTTGCATCCATTCCCAAATGTCTATTCCTCATTACACTCTTCAATCCACCAAGGCATTTACTTGCTTCTCTCAATCTACATTCTACCTCCACCTTCACTCCACCTTTTCCTGCCACATTTGCACCCATGTATCTAAAACTATCCACTTCCTCCAGTCGCTCTCCCTTAATGCTCACTTCCAGTCTACTGCCACTTTCACCCCTTGTACATCTCATCACCTTACTTTTACCCACATTTATCTTTAGCTTTCTTCTATCACATACTCTCCCAATCTCTGTCACCAACTTCTCAGTCCCTCCTCCTATCCTGCCACAAGCGCAGTGTCGTCAGCAAACAACAGCTGGCTCACCTCCCACTTTTCTCCATTTTCTTTAACCATCTCCAATTCCTGACCCACTACCCTTGCATTTACCTCTCGCACTACCCCATCCATGTATAAGTTGAACAGCCAGGGCGACATAACACATCCTTCCCGAAGTCCCACCTTTACCTCGAACCACTCACTCTCTCCATTTCTAATCCTGACACAAGCTCTACTACTCTCATAAAAACTCTTGACAGCTCCTAGAAACTTCCCTCCTATCCCATATATCTGCATAACCTCCCACAGTGCCTTTCTGTCTACCCTATCGTAAGCCTTTTCCAGATCCATTAAAGCCCAAAAAACATCCTTCCCCTTTCCTATAGCTTTCTCACATATTTGTCTTACCACAAAGATCTGATCTACACAACCTCTACCCGTCCTAAATCCACACTGTTCCTCACCAATTACTCCCTCTGTTCCTCTCCTAATCCTCTCAATCAAGATCCTCCCATAAGCCTTCCCAACTACACTTAACAAGCTAATCCCTCTGAAACTACTACATTCACACTTGTCCCCTTTTCCCTTGTAAAGTGGAAATATACAGGCACTCCTCCAGTCCTCTAGCACTGTACCCTCTCTCCAGCAAACATTAAATAACCTCACCAGCCAGTCCACCATCACTGTACCTCCTTTCTTTAGACATTCTGCATGGCATCCATCCAGACCAGGTGCCTTACCTGCTTTCATCATCTTAACAACTGCCTTCACTTCATCCTTCCTTATTTCTCCTTCATTTTCCTCACTCATCACTCTCATTTTCTTAGCATTTCCCACTGCAACTATCTTTCCCTCCCTATCCTCCTTCACATTTAGCAACTCCCTAAAATATTCTGCCCATCTTCCCCTTACTGCCTTCTTTTCCATTATCATCTCTCCATCTGCACCTTTTACCTTTTCTTCTCTACTTGATTCGCCTCCTCTTCCTCTCTTAATTTCTTTCCAAAACATCTTTTTATTACTTTCAAAATTTTCTGTCATACTCTTACCCCACTTCACATCTGCTCTCCTCTTTGCCTCCTTTACCTTTTGCTTGACTTCTCTTTTCTTTTCTTTGTACCTCTCATATGACTCCCTCGTCCTATTTTGTAACCAGTGTGAAAGCTCGCTTCTTCTCTTCTACAACCTTCTTTGTTTCCTCATCCCACCATTCACTACCCTTCCTTCTATTTCCTCCTGTCCCTCTTGTTCCACACACCATCCTTGCACACTTTGTGACTCCCTCCTTGAACCATCCCCATTCCTCCTCCACACCTAGCTCTACTCTATCCTTCACTCCCTCCCACTCCTCCTCCAGCTTCTTCTTGTACTCCTTCTCCTTTTCCTTTTCATTTAAAGAGTTCACTCTAAGCACCTCCCTACCTTTTGTCCCTTTCCTCTTTCTCCATCTATCCTCCACTCTCAACTTACCTTCCACCAAAAAATGATCTGATATTCCCCCACCCTCTCCCCTTAGCACATGTACATCCTTAACTCTTCCTATCATAATCCTATTTACCACTACATAATCCATCAACGCTCTATCTACCACCCTTCCATCCACCACCCTCTCCCATGTGTACTTATGCTTGACTTTCTTCCGAAACACTGTATTTGCTATCATCAACTCTCAACTTACCTTCCACCAAAAAATGATCTGATATTCCCCCACCCTCTCCCCTTAGCACATGTACATCCTTAACTCTTCCTATCATAATCCTATTTACCACTACATAATCCATCAACGCTCTATCTACCACCCTTCCATCCACCACCCTCTCCCATGTGTACTTATGCTTGACTTTCTTCCGAAACACTGTATTTGCTATCATCAACTCTCTAGACACATTTCCACCATCAACTCTCCACTACGATTCTTTCCTGGAACTCCACATTTCCCAACCACTCCATCAATTGGACCATTTCCTACCCTAGCATTAAGGTCTCCCAGTACTATCACATTGACATTTCTCCCTAAATCCTCAATGCACTCATTTAAATCTATCCAAAAGGCCTCCCTTTCTTCTACACTCTTCTCACTGCCAGGCCCATATGCATTTACAAAGACCCACATCTCCTTTCCCAGTTTCATCTTCATCCACATTATCCTTGAGGAAACCTCCTTCCACTCCACTACACGTTTACCTATCTCTTCACTTACTAGAATAGCCACCCCTTCCCTCCCTCGCCCTCTCTTCACTCCTGATAACCTCCCACTTACACTCCCAAACTTACACTCACCCTTCCCTTTCAACTTAGTTTCACTCAAAGCCAACACATCCATCTTTCTTCTCACAAACATACTACCAATCTCTTCCCTTTTACTCTCATCTGTACCACATCCACGCACATTGAAAGACCCAAACTTTAGGGTGCTGTTCCGAAAACTCCCAGACCCTCTTATGCCTTTACTTTTTCATTTAGGAATGTCCCCTGTGGGGCTACAAGGAGAAGGATGCCTAGTCCCACTCCCCGTCCCTTTCTTCTCACCTCTTACGATCCAAGTGGAAATACTTGGTGGCAGTATTCTTTTCCCCCACCCCCGGGAATTCCCCCACCACAGGGAATTCCCCCACAGCAGAAAATGAATACTCAGAGAAATGGTACAGGACAGCAGCAAGGGGTTGGGGGACAGCATAACGGACAGACAGTCATAGGGGTATTGGCTGCTTGTTATTGTGGCAAAGTAGCATGCAGTTGATACTTTAGGGTCTATATGGGGCACCCCTACGGACCAGAGCCACACATCATTTTGTCTACGATAGAGGAAAACTCTTCATAGAGAAATGATGACAGTTTTATACTAAAAAAACATGTACTAATATTAATTTTATTGGCCTGAAAGAGTACAAAACTGAAAAAATAGATCAATTTGCATGCTATCAGAGCAAGTAATGAGGTTTTTCATGAATGTAGAAAAATATACTAAGGGAGGATTCTGGGAATTTTATGGCAGGAAATTAAAATCGTAGGATAAGCACCAGTTCACCTGGAGTAGTGATACCAATCTAGGGTAACATGTGAGAGGTAAAGAAGAAAGAGAATTGTCACAAAATGCAGAGAGTAGATTAGATGTAATGTGGGGTAGGTATTTGAGAGGGAATTATAAAAAGAATACATACATACATATACCAAGGCTTTTTCCCCTTACAAGGGAGGTAGCCAAAAAGGAAAAGGCATAAAATCATTCCCACCCATTCCATCCCTGAATACACTCCACACCCCTCCACCCTCCCTCTTATCTTAGTAAAAAGAATAAAAAAAATATATATCATGGAAGAAAGTGAAAAGAGTGAAGATGGGTGTATCGGGTAAAGAGAAAATGAAGGATGCAATTGGACATGTGATGAAAGTGAAGCCAGTCATGGGAAGATGTGTAGACTATTTCAAGGATTTGTTGAATGTAGAAAAGCTGAGGATAGTAGGGTTTGAATAGTGGCAGTGGAAGATGCTGGGAAAATGACTAAAAGTGACTGTCAGGAAATAGATTTAATTTGGAAGCGGGTAGAAACAACTTTGCCAACTGTGTAGGTAATGAATGGAATAAACTTCCTGCAGAGGCAGTGCAATGCAGTTCAGTTCGAAGCTTTCAGATAAGCAAGATGCTGTAATGACTGTCATTTATTTTATATTATTTGTTTGTTACTGCTTCTGACCCAGGGCAGTGGTCAAGGTGCAGGGATGACCCGTCATCCGGGAGGGAGGGTAGAGGGGTGTGGAGTGTATTCAGGGATGGAATGGCTACCTCCCTTGTAAGGGGGAAAAAGCCTTGGTATATGTATATATGTATGTATTTGTTTGTTTGTTATTATTTATCTGTTTTTATGATTTGCTTGATTTTCATTTATTATTTATGCCAGTTTATTATTATTTAATATTTACCTGTTTGTTTACTATTTAACTACACCTATGCATTAATTTTACCTTAATGCTAGGGTAGGAAAGGAGCCAATTGATGGAGTGGTTGGGAAATGTGGTGTTCCAGGAAAGAATCGTAGTGGAGAGTTGATGGTGGAAATGTGTCTAGAAAGAGAGTTGATGATAGCAAATACAGTGTTTCGGAAGAAAGTCAAGCATAAGTACACATGGGAGAGGGTGGTGGAGGGAAAGGTGGTAGATAGAGCATTAATGGACTATGTAGTGGTAAATAGGATTATGATAGGAAGAGTTAAGGATGTACATGTGCTAAGGGGAGAAGGTGGGGGAATATCAGATCATTTTCTGGTGGAAAGTAAGTTGAGAGTGGAGGACAGATGGAGGAAGAGGAAAGGGACAAAAGGTAGGGAGGTGCTTAGAGTGAACTCTCTAAACAAAGAGGAAAAGGAGAAGGAGTACAAGAGGAAGCTGAAGGAGGAGTGGGAGGGAGTGAAGGATAGAGTGGAGGTAGGTGTGGAGGAGGAATGGGGATGGTTCAAGGAGGGAGTCACAAAGTGTGCAAGGATGGTGTGTGGAACAAGAAGGACAGGAGGAAATAGAAGGAAGGGTAGTGAATGGTGGGATGAGGAAACAAAGAAGGTTGTAGAAGAGAAGAAGCGAGCTTTCACAGATTGGTTACAAAGTAGGACGAGGGAGTCATATGAGAAGTACAGGGAAAAGAAAAGAGAAGTAAAGAAAAAGGTAAAGGAGGCAAAGAGGAGAGCAGATGTAAAATGGGGTAAGAGTATGACAGAAAATTTTGAAAGTAATAAAAAGATGTTTTGGAAAGAAATTAAGAGAGGAAGAGGAGGCGAATCGAGTAGAGAAGAAAAGGTAAAAGGTGCAGATGGAGAGATGATAATGGAGGAGAAGGCAGTAAGGGGAAGATGGGCAGAATATTTTAGGGAGTTGCTAAATGTGAAGGAGGATAGGGAGGGAAAGATAGTTGCAGTGGGAAATGCTAAGAAAATGAGAGTGATGAGTGAGGAAAATGGAGGAGAAATAAGGAAGGATGAAGTGAAGGCAGTTGTTAAGATGATGAAAGCAGGTAAGGCACCTGGTCTGGATGGATGCCATGCAGAATGTCTTAAAAAAGGAGGTATAGTGATGGTGGACTGGCTGGTGAGGTTATTTAATGTTTGCTGGAGAGAAGGTAGAGTGCCAGAGGACTGGAGGAGTGCGTGTATATTTCCACTTTACAAGGGAAAGGGGGACAAGTGTGAATGTAGTAGTTTCAGAGGGATTAGCCTGTTAAGTGTAGTTGGGAAGGCTTATGGGAGGATCTTGATTGAGAGGATTAGGAGAGGAACAGAGGGAGAATTGGTGAGGAACAGTGTGGGTTTAGGACAGGTAGAGGTTGTGTAGATCAGATTTTTGTGGTAAGACAGATATGTGAGAAAGCTATAGGAAAGGGGAAGGATGTTTTCTGGGCCTTTATGGATCTGGAAAAGGCTTACGACAGGGTAGACAGAAAGGCACTGTGGGAGGTTATGCAGATATATGGGATAGGAGGAAAGCTTCTGGGAGCTGTCAAGAGTTTTTATGAGAGTAGTAGAGCTTGTGTCAGGATTAGAAATGGAGAGAGTGAGTGGTTTGAGGTAAAGGTGGGACTTCGTCAGGGATGCGTTATGTCACCCTGGCTGTTCAACTTATACATGGATGGGGTGGTGCGAGAGGTGAATGCAAGGGTAGTGGGTCAGGGATTGGAGATGGTTAAGGAAAATGGAGAAAAGTGGGAGATGAGCCAGCTGTTGTTTGCGGACGACACTGCGCTTGTGGCAGGATCGGAGGAGGGATTGAGGAAGCTGGTGACAGAGTTTGGGAGAGTGTGTGATAGAAGAAAGCTGAAGATAAATGTGGGTAAAAGTAAGGTGATGAGATGTACAAGGGGTGAAAGTGGCAGTAATCTGAAAGTGAGCATTAAGGGAGAGCAACTGGAGGAAGTGGATAGTTTTAGATACATGGGTGCAAATGTGGCAGGAAAGGGTGGAGTGGAGGTGGAGGTAGAATGTAGATTGAGAGAAGCGAGTAAATGCCTTGGTGGTTTAAAAAGTGTAATGAGGAATAGGAATCTGGGAATGGATGCTAAGAGGAGACTGTATGAAGGAGTGATTGTGCCAACAGCACTGTATGGAGCAGAAACATGGAACATGAGAGAGGAAGAGAGAAGGAACTTGAATGTGTTTGAGATGAAGTGTCTGAGAAGTATGATGGGGGTTACTAGGCTAGATAGAGTGAGAAATGAGGAAGTGAGGAGGAGAACAGGGGTGGAAAGGGAGCTGGGAGATAGGGTGGATGAAAGAGTATTAGGATGGTTTGGATACTTGGAAAGAATGAGTGAAGAAAGACTAGTAAAGGAGGTATGGAAGGTAGATGTGGAGGGAGTGAACATGAGGGGACGTCCTAGGATGAGATGGATGGATGGGGTGAAGGGGGCTTTGGGGAAGAGGGGAATGTCAGTTGAGGAAGGACGGGAGAGGACAGAAGACAGGGGTGAATGGAGAATGGTTGTATATGGAAAATGTTGTGATGCATGAGGTGGATTGGACGGGGGAATGGGGGTGAGGTAGTGTGTGTGAGCAAAAATTTTGACGCAGCCTGAAGGGATTTCTCCCCATCCTCTCCTTTTTATGGGAGGACGGAGAGGGGGGGTCGCCGATTTAATGAAGCGGCGTTGCTGTGGATGTACTGTGTCCTGCGTCACTGCTTCTGACCCAGGGTAGTGGACAGGGTGCAGGGATGACCCGTCATCTAGGAGGTGCTAAGATGGGAGGGAGGGTGGAGGGGTGTGGAGTGTTTTCGGGGATGAAATGGATGGGAATGTTTTTGTGCCTTGTCCTTTTTGGCTACCCCCCTGGTAAGGGGTAAAAAAGCCTTGGTATATGTATGTATGTATGTTATTTGTTTATTTATAATGATTATATATATTCTTTGCATCCAACCTAGTCATTTACCAAAAGGTCTCCTGTTGGCATGCTCCACCTTTGTAATCCTTTGAAGAATGATAGGGCAATAGGAAAAAAGGAGACACAGAATATTGAAAGTGGTGAAAGCTGGTAATGCATCTGGGTAGGTGGTTTCTAGTTAATGAAAATTGAGGCAACACTTGTATGCGTATATTTGATAACTTATTTAACCACTTCATTATGATGATGTCAGTGTAGGCGTCATGAGATGTGAGTGGGTACACGAAGATGTAGGCATCTTGATTATATATATATATATATATATATATATATATATATATATATATATATATATATAAACAATGAGACCTCTTATTAACGACGTTAATTAGCTGCATTTGCGGTGTTTTTGCTGTGTTTTCGGTGTTGTGGAGTGGTTTTTGGGTGGGATAGTGATTGCACGCACTGAACAACCGCACCAAAAACACTGAAAACACAGCGAAAACATCACAAACACAGCTAATTAACGTCCGTTAATGAGAGGTCTCACTGTATGTGTGTGTGTGTGTGTGATATATATATATATATATATATATATATATATATTATATATTATATATATATATATATATATATATACATATATATGTATATATATTTGTAGTTGTACATGAGTTAACCTCGAATTCTGTGAAATTATTTGATCACGTTTTCTGTTTTTCTTATTACTCAGAGTAAAAGAGAACGAGTAATACAGCAGTGACTATATTTGATAATGCGAGTAGTGTGATGCATGTTACATATGGCAGCCGATGCTGTGCATGAGAATTTTATTTGTACTTAAGTTGTTAATATAATTTTTATTTTCTCCCAGGTATTGAAAACAAGGAACAAGGTTGAACAGATAGAACCAGAATCTTTAAGAGCTCCTCAGTCATTTAATCGTTTGATGAGGTCTCCCAATGTTACTCCAGAATCTCAGAGAAAGAAGCCAGAGAATGATGATATGGATGGTAGCCAAGGGGAATTAGGGGAAGGGATGGATTTTTCACCATACAGAGATGGTTCCGTGCCGGATATTTTGGTCACAGGTAAGCATAGTAGCTCTTGCATGTTTCTTAAATATTTTAGAGAATTATCTTGTAAATCATGTGGCTGCAGATCAAAAGCTGATGAGAGATACATTGTATGTGACAGTTTTGTTGAGAAGGACAGGAGGTGGGTATAGATCATTATCTTTGCAAAGAGATACACAATCAATGATCTGGTTTAACATGATGAACATCCCCCTATTAGGAGGTTAGAATGGTGTCCCTTACAGGGCACTTTATAGTATGGAATTTATTGAACCATGCCCTTGGTCCAACTCGCTGGCAGCAAGGTTCAAACTGCTGTCGTCTTGACCTCTGCTGCAAGTAGATGCTGTAACCTGCTCGGCCCACAAATATCCGAGTTGGTACTTATAATTTATTTTAGGACACCCCTACAGACCAGAGCCATATTATCATTTGTCTGTGCATACATACATATTATACCAAAGGCTTTTTTTCCCCCTTACAAAGGAGGTAGCCAAAGTGAAAAGGCATAATTCCACTCGCATCCATTTCATCCCCAGCCATTCCACTACCATTCACCACCACTCCCTCTTTTCTTGGCTCCTCTTGGATGACAGGTCATCCCTGCATCTTGCCCATCACCCTAGGTCAGAAGCAATGCAGCAAGACACAACACATCCACAACAAAGCTGCTTCATTTCATTGGCATCCCCCCTTTGTATTGTCTGTAACAGCAAAAATTTTGTACTTGAAGATTTTTTTTTCTTTCTATTGCTGCCCTTACTATCTGCTGCCTCCTTGAATTTATCATCTACCACTTTTAATTCTTAACCATTTCTTTTTCATTTGCCCCTGTAATGGAAAAAAAAGCTTCCACTTTTATCAAAAAAATGCTGAAATGGTTTCGGTATGTGTAAAGAATGGATGAGAAAAGGCTAGCAAAAAATGTGGGAAACAGAAGTGGATGGAGTGAATGTGAGAGGAAGACCAAGGATGAGGTGAAGGGGCATTAGATACAAGAGGAGTGTCTGTTAGGCAAAGAAGAGAGAGTGCCAAAGATTGGATAGAGGTTATAAATGGATGAGGAAATAGTGCAACCCAACAAGATGTTTTTGTCTGCTCCTGGTTGAATCAGGAGGGTTGCCATATAATGAGATGGTGTAGGTTAACTATTTCCAGCTGTCAGGGCCAGTTGTGGAAGCACTATGTCTTCCTGCATTGCCTTTGACCTGAACAGTGTGTGTAGATGGGTTGAGGGACAGTGTTGACTCTTCATCTATGAGTTGCTGAGATGGAAGGGACGTTGGATTTGAACGAGTGTGGGGAGGATATAGGGTGGGTGTGTTCTTTGACTCAACCCCCCCCTTATAAGGGGGGAAGGGACATCACAAAGGAGGATTACAAAGGTGGAGCATGCTGATAGGAGACCTTTTGGTCCATAACTAGGTCAGATGCAAAAAAATTATAATAAGGATACATACATATACCAAAGGCTTTTTCCCCCTACATGGGGGGTAGCCAAAAAGAAAAAGGCATAGAAACCACTCCCACCCATTCCATTTCCTATATATTCCACTCCCCTCCACCCTCCTCCCTCCCTCTTATCTTGGCACCTCCTGGATGACGGGTCATCCCTGCATCCTGTCCACTGCCCTGGGTCAGAAGCAGTGTTGCAAGACACAGCACATCCATAGCAAGGCCGCTTCATAAATTCGGCAACCCCCCCTCTCCGTCCCCTCATGCATAAAAGGAGAAGACAGGGAGAAATCCCTTTGGGCTGCGTCAAATTTTTTTTCCTCATACATATTTCCTCACCCCCCATCCCCCACCCACTCCCCCTCATGCATCACAGCATCATCTATACACAACCCCTCTCCATTCACCCCTATCTTCTGTCCTCTCCCGTCCTTGGGTTGTGAATGGCTGATGCTGTGATGCATGAGGGGGGAGTGGGTGGGAGATGGGGGATGAGGGAGTATGTGTGAGAAATAAATTGATGCAGCTTTAAGGGATTTCTCCCCGTCTTCTCCTTTTCTGCATGAGGGGACGGGGAGGAGGGGTCGCCGATTTAATGAAGCGGCCTTGCTGTGATTGTGCTGTGTCTTGCGAGTGGGCGAGATGCAGGGATGACCCATCATCCAGGAGGTGCCAAGATAAGAGGGATTAGGGGAGTGGAGTATGTTAGGGATGGAATGGATGGAGGTGTTTTTATGCCTTTGGCTACCTACTTTATTAGGGTGAGAAAGCCTTTGGTATATGTATGTATGATTACGTGGTTGATTGATTTTCATCCTAAGATCAGTCCATGTTCCAGGGGCACTCACCTTGTCTTTAATGAGGAGGATGAGACAAATGGTCTTATATAAATCCTTGGAAAGGAAAGATTTATATAAGGAAAGAATTTTTTTAAGAATATCACCATAAGATTCTTATGGTGGTATTCTTAAAAAAAATTATTTCATTTTATAAGTCTTTCTCCTTTCAAGGATGTATAAAGATTTATATAAGGAAAGATTTTTTTTATTTATTTTTTATTTTTATTTTTTATTTTTTCATTTATTAAGAATACCACCAACAGTGCACACCCACTCCACCTCGCCATTTTGGATGGAGCAATGCAGCTAGGCACAGTGCTTCCACAGCAGGACCCAATAGAGTGGATTTATCCCCACTCTTCAAGATATGACCTGTTCAAGTGACTGATGATTATTGATTTGGTTTAACATTGTGAACTCCCCCATCAGGAGTTATAATTTACGTTGGACATTTAGGAGAGGGAGAGGGTTCTGAAATACAGGTTTCTGAGCATCATGAGACATGTGGAATTTTTTGACAAAGACTAATAACAAAACCTACTATCAGAGAAATAATACCAGAAGTACAGAAGATCAGTGTATTTCGACTACTGTCTGTAGCCCTCTTCAGCAGAATGTAGTCGGATGATATGGATCTCCTGTACTTCTGATATTATTTCTCCAATAGTGGGTTTTACGTGTACATTTACAAATGTGTTATAACATTAGTTTCCTAAAGACTAATAAATTGAAGTCATGACACAGACTAATAAATTGAAGTCACAACACATTGTCTCAGACCTGTTTTTAGCTGTAAGTGGGCATTGGAGGGTAGCATTTGGCATTAAGGAAGGGGTGATCGGGGTTGAAAGGGGAGTTAGCATAGATGATGGAGTGGGAAATGGGTTATGTATGAAAAGTGAAGGGGGTAATTTCCTTACATTTGTAAATTGGAAAAAGCATTTGGTATATGCATGTATGTATGGATGTATTTTTTACATGTTGAGATTTCTCCCAGGCCTCCTATCCAGTAATCTCAAATAATATAAAGGAACATGAAGCATGTGGGCATTACACTTCAACCTCTGCATTGTGCAATTAGTGATGCGCTATCCCAGTCACTTACAAGCCCATTCCTATGCATGTTGAACAACTATGGTGACATCATACAACTCAGATGTGGTTCTTTATTTACTTCAGACCATTTATTCTCTCCATTCCCCCATTGACTTCATGACTGTCATAAGGGGGGGGAGGGAAAGGTCCTTAGGTATATTTGTATATTTGAAAATTGATTGATTTTCACCTTTTAAGGAACAATAAGTAGTGCTGAACTACAACCACGTGGTAGACCAACCAAACCATCTAGAGAAAATCTCAGATTAGACATTAAACCTCAGGTAAATGTTAAGTATACTTGTCCAGTTGAGAATTTCAGAAGTGATTTTATTTCAAGATACTGTGAAATACTTTATAAATAGTTAATGAACTTTCTATTCAGTTTTGATGTATGTAGAGATGTAGTGTAAAATTTGTGATCGGCACAAAGTTAACAGTCGTCTTGACTTTGTGATATTTCAGTGTATACAGTTACTAGCAATATTGTATACATATTGTTTGTAATGATGTTCACCATTTCTTATTATTGTATACATTCGTTACATTCCATAGACTAGTTTTGAAGACCTACCCAGTGGTAATGATATGTTGGTGCCAACATCAGACCCCAATGGAAATAGTCCCACAATGGATGGCAATAAAACCCAAGAAGTTCAGGGAACCATTGATTGCCGTAGTCTCGTATATATCAAAGAACTTGGTGCAGGTGAATTTGGCACTGTGTATAGAGGCATTTGGACTAGCCCATCTGGAGATAAGGTTTGTATTGTGTTATAGTCTTTTTCTTCCTTCTCCTTATTTAGGACCAACAGTTGATACTTACAAGTGGGATTTATATAAGATGGATATCAGTCATTTCCCTGTTGCCCATCTTCAAAACATGTCAACATAGGAAGTGAACCAGTTACTATTTGCAGATGACACTGCTTATGTTGATTCTAAGGAAGAATTGAAGCAGTTGGTGACTTGAGTTTGGAAGTATATGTGAGAGGAAAGTTACAAGGGAATGAAGTGAATGTAAGCAAGAGGAAAGTGATGTATACATTATGTAAGATTTAGGTGTGTGCATTGATTTGGCCAACCCATCACCTTATACAGGGGCAAGGCCTTTGGTACATATGTTACTGTACACTACATTCATATATTACCCAATTTTCAGATTGATGTGGCTATTAAGACATTACACAGTGACCATGATATGAATAAAAAGGATTTTCTTCGTGAGGCAGATGTGATGGTGAACCTAAACAATCCATTTATTGTCAAACTTCTTGGGGTTTGTCATGGGCCACCAGTTGCCATGGTGAGTTGGGGTTGCTTTAATTTCTCGAAATGCATATTAACAGTGAATTATGCCATGATCTTTGTGTGTATTTCTGTCCATATAACTATATAATAAGGGCTTTTTCCCCCTTATAAGGGAGGTAGCCTTTGACTTGGGCCACCTCCCTTGTAAGGGGGAAAAGCCCTTGTTATATGTATGTAAGTATATATCTGATCCCTTCCCTCATCATAGCAAGAAGAGGTTTTTGGTATATGCTATATATGTTAATATTGGCCATCTCTCTTATAAAGTGAAGAGGCCTTTTGGTATGTGTATCTATTTGTCTCTAATTTGTCAGCTCAAAGCTTCACTACTTGCGAATACAACTTGTGTGATGGATGTTTTTTGAAACGTATATTGTTTTTATCCTACAAAAATCAATATCAACTAATGTATTTAGTTTGTACAATTAATATTTTAGGTTCAAGAACTCATGTCTATGGGCTCTATGTTGAACACGCTCCTTGATTACCCTGAAAGGATTTCTATCTCCTTTCACTTCAAGCTGTGGGCTGCTCAGATTGCAGAAGGTGAGAACAGCATGGTTTTATTTTCTTGGAGTATTATGCTTAACATCATTCAGAATTTTCATACATACATACATACATATACCAAGGCTTTTTCCCCCTCACAAGGGGGGTAGCCAAAAAGAAAAAGGCATAAAGTCATTCCCACCCATTCCATTTTCATAGAAGGTCTTTAATTATCTTTCTTGTACCCCTATGGTATAAAAGTAGACAGTCCAAATCAAGGTCTGGGTTTAATTTCTCTTGGTAAGATTAAGGAAGTTAATGACAGAGTTTGGGAAGGTCTGCGGAAGAAGTTGAAGATTAATGTGGCTAAAAGTAAGGTGATGAGACGTACAAGAGGAGAATATGGCAGCAAATTGAAAGTTAGTATTAAGGGAGAGAGATTGGAAGAAGTGGATAGCTTTAGATACTTTGGTGTGAATGTGGCAGGAAAGCAAGGAGTAGAGGTGGAGGTAGAATGTAGATTGAGAGAAGCAAGTAAATACCTTGCGAGATGAAAAAGTGTAATGAGAAATAGACATTTGGGAATGGATGCTTAGAGGAGATTTACGAAGGAGTGATTGTACCAACAGCTTTGTATGGGGCAGAAACATGGGACATAAGAGAGGAAGAGTTTAAATATAGTTGAGATGAAATGCCTGAGAACTATGGTAGGGGTTACTAGGTTGGATAGAGTGAGAAATGAGGAGATGAGAGCAGGGGTGAAAAGGGAGTTGGGAGATAGGGTTGATGAAAGAGTATTGGGATGGTTTGGACACATGGAAAGAATGAGTGAAGAAAGATTAGTAAAAGAGGTGTGGAAGGCAGAGGTGGAGGGAGTAAACATGAGGGAGTGACCAAGGATGAAATGGATGGATGGGTGAAAGGGGCATTGGGAAAGAGGGGAATGTCTGTTGAGGAAGGAAGGGAGAAGACAGAAGACAAAAGTGAGTAGAATGGTTGTATACGGATGATGCTGTGATGCTTGGAAGGGAGTGGGTGGGGGATGGGGGGATGAGGGAATATGTGTGAATGATATTCTAATGCAGCCCGAAGGGATTCTTCGTGTCTTCTCTTTTTCTGCATTAGGGAATGGAGAAGGGAGGTTGCCTATTAAATGAAGTGGCCTTGCTGTGGATGTGCTGTGTCTTGCTGCATTGCTTCTGACCCAGGGCAGTAGGCGAGATGCAGGGATGACCTGTGATCCAGAAGGAACTAAGATAAGAGGGAGGGAGGGGGGGTGAATAGGAGTGGAGAATGTGGGGATGAAATGGGTGGGAGTGGATTTCATGCCTTTGTTTTTGCCTACCTCCATTGTAAGGGGGGAAAAAGCCATTGGTATATGTATGTAAGATCCCACTATCCCATTTATATGAATTTGTGTGGTATTGTCATCTGTATAATTCAGAAATATCCAAAGAAAGCTAGGATGAACGTTAACATTTGTAATTTTGACACCTTTTGTATGATCACATTTTTATTGATTAAGAACAAAGCTGATAATAGGTATTGTACTTTGTCCATAACCAGGGATGTTGTACTTGGAAGAAAAACATTTTGTACATCGTGACCTGGCAGCTAGAAATATTTTGTTAGCAACAATGAACCAGGTCAAAATTAGCGACTTCGGCCTAAGCAGAGCAATTGGGGTAGATGAGAATTACTACAAAGCGAAGGAAGGTGGACTTTGGCCCCTTAAGTGGTAAGTAAGATGGCAACTTTATTTTTGTATTTCTTTATTTACTTATTTTTTATTTCTTAGTTTTATTTTTTGATTTAATTTATTTTATCTTTTTTTTTTTTTTTTTTTTTTTTTTTTTTTTTTTTTTTTTTTTTTTTTTTTTTTTTTTTTTTTTTTTTTTTTTTTTTTTTTTTTTTTTTTTTTTTTGTGATTAGAATATGAATGGAGGCTTGCTGGCTGAGTGGGCTAGGGCGTCGTTACTATTGGCTAAGGTCAAAGGGATGGCAGTTTGAATCCTGCCACCAGCAAAATTGAACCAAGGGCATGGTTCATTAAATCCCACGCTACAAAGTCCTCTGTAATGGGCACCATCCTAGCCTTCTGATGGGGGGAATTTGTGATGTTAAACCATAAATCAAAAAAGAATTTGAATATCGGGGAATGGTTGGGTGTGGGTGATATTTTGATGCAGCCTCGGAAGGATTTCTCCCCTATCTTCCCTTATTTTTTGTACGAGGGGACAGAGACGGGTTTTCCTATTAACCCCTTCGATACGATGACGCCTACGTAGGTGTCATGTGGAGCAAGTGGGTACGCGAGGATGCCGATGTCGGCGTCTTGATTATATATATTGTAGTTGTACCTGCGTGACCCCCATACTCTGTAAACTGGCTTCATCATATTTTCTATGGTTATCAAAATTCACGGGTGAAAGAGAATGAGCAATATACAGCGGTAACTTTATTTTTTATAATGCGAGTATTATGACGCAACATTGCACGTCTGGCAGCTAATGCTGCCCGCGAGATTTTGGCCCAGATTGAAGGGGTTAAGTGAAGTGGCCTTGCTGAAGATGGACTTTGTCTTACTGCATTGTTTCTGACCCAGGTAGTGGGCAGGAGAAAGGGATGACCCTTTATCCAAGAGGAGCTAAGACAAGATGGAAACAAGGGTGGTGGATGAAAGTGGGTGCATGATCCTGATTTGGCTACCTCCTTTATAAGGGGGAAGAAGCCCTTGGTATATAGATAGAAAATGGATTGTTCTTTTCATATGTATTTAATCAATCAATCCATTGTCCCAGATCACTTCCAGGAGAACTATGACTCCCAGGTAATTGGCAGCAGCCACTGGAATGACCTGTAAGTCACTCAAAGGAGAAATATTGTGTTGTTCCCTACGTATGGTTAGGATGTGGTAGTACAAGATGAGATGTTTAGTTTTTTCTGTGTGATGGTTGAATCTGGGGCAGTTTGTTTCTGTAGCCAGGCCTTTTCTATATTGATATTGTGTTGGTGCTAGATGGTGATCAGAAGGCAGCCATGTTAACCACTTCAGTATGAGTAAAATTCTCATGCACAGCATCGGCTGCCATATGTATGATGCATTACACCACTCACATTATTGAATATAAAGTCACTGCACTATTACTTGTTATCTTTTACTCTGAGTGATAATAAACACATAAAACGTGATCAAACCAATTCACAGAATCTGGGGATAACTCATGTACAACTACAAAAATATATAATCAAGATGCCGATGTTAGCATCCTTGAGTACCCACTCACACCCACCTCATGACGCCTATGTAGGGAAGGGGGTGGATGGGAGTGGAGTATGTGGAGATGGAATGGGTGGGAGTGGTTTTTATGCCTTTGTTTTTTGGCTACCTCCTTTGTAAAGGGGAAAAGGCCTTTGGTATATGTATGTATGTATTGTAAGTTAAGTAAGCTTGGGTGTTCTTAGCCTCTTACATGTATATATAATTGGTAATAACATAACATATCACTTTAAGAGTAGCAATAGATAATAATATGGCTAGGAGGTAAAGGGAACATGGGCTGAGGGAAATATTTTATTCCTGACAAGTTTTGCCTGAGTGGCTTCTTAACTCAGGCAAAACTAATCAGGAATAAAAGTATTTTTCTCGGCCCGTGTTTCCTTTACCTCCTATCCACATTTGTCACAATGTTCACACAATAACATGGCTATCGAAAATTGACACATGACAATTAGAGTTCATTCTTTCTCTCTTCTTCTCCAGGTATGCTCCTGAGTCTATAAACTATGGAACTTTCACATTAAGTAGTGATGTGTGGAGCTATGGCGTCACATTGTGGGAAATGTATACGTTTGGTCAACAGCCATATGGGGACTTGCCGAGCTTCAAGGTGAGAAGATGACTTGTTGCTTTTTGCCTTGCAGATCCTGTGTGTATATTCTTATTTGAGGACTTCACTTATACCAGTCGTTTTTGACGAGCTTCGTCTTTCTGATTACCCTAGGTTATTGAGCTACTTGAGAAAAGGGAGAGGCTCCCGAGGCCGGAGGTTTGCCCGAGGGGCTTGTATCAATTAATGCTGAGGTGTTGGGACTTCAAACCTAAGGAGCGTCCCACGTTCAAGGAGCTAGCAAATATCTTCAAAGTACGACCTGAATACATCAACATCAAGTCATACTTTAAATGAAATAGTACTAGGATTGATCAAATCTAAGGGAACATTTTCATTTTGTTCTTGTGGAGCAGAAATGAACGTTTGCTTCAAAGTGGCATTCCATTTTATTTTAGACGTTTTATAATGATGAGACTTAATCTGAGGTGGATATATAGTCGTATAATAAGAAAAAGATAATTGGTAGACTGTGTGAAAAGTACTCAAATATATATCTACCAATATATTTTATTATAGATATTTGATTAAAATTATATAGGAATATAAGAAAAGAGAAATTTGAAGAATGTTTGAAAAATACCCAAATACATTTTGAGCATTTTATAGCAAATATGGGAAGCATTTGAAGTATTTAATTTTTTATTTTTTTCAGATTTATTATATAATTATATATAAATATAATAGGGTTGATGAAGGCGTACTGGAATGGTTTTGACACATGTAAAGAATGAGTGAAGAAAGATTAGTAAAAGAAGTGTGGAAGCCAGAGGTGGATGGAGTGAATGTGAGAGGGCAACCAAGGATGAGGTGGATGGATGGGGTAAAAGGAGCATTGGGAAGGAGGGGAATGTCTGTTGAGGAAGGAAGAGAGAAGACAGAAGATAGGGGTGAGTGGAAAATGGTTGTGTATGGATGATGCTGTCATGCATGGAAGAGGATGGAGTGAGTTATGTGTGAATGTTCTGATGCAGCCTGAAGAGGTTTCTCCCCATCTTCTCTCTTTCTGTATGAGGAGATTGAGAAAGGGGTTCACTGATTAGATATTAAAACAACAGGGCAGGACTCGCAGCAATGGGTTTAAACTGGATAAATTTAGATTTAAGAAGGAAATAGGCAAGAATTGGTTTACTAATAGGGTGGTCATCCAATGGAATAGAATTGATAACCATGTATTGAGCACTGAAACTATCAGTTGTTTTAAGAAACAGTTAGAGAACTTTATGGATAGGGATGACAAGTTGTAATGGACATGGAACTGCCTTGTGTAGGCCTTATGGTCTCTGGCAGTCTCCTTCATTCTTATGTTTTTATATTCCTAAGTGGCCTTGCTGTGGATATGTTGTCTTGCAGCATGGTTTCTGACTGAGGGCAGTGGATGAGATGCAGCGAAAACTCTTCATTCAAGAGGAGTCAAGATAAGGAGGAAGGGAGGGGTGGTGAATAGGATTGAAGTGGGAGTGGAATTATGCCATTTGACTTTGGTATCTCCCTTGTAAGGGAAAAAAGCCCTTAGTGTATGTATGTGTGTGTATATATATATATATATATATATATATATATATATATATATATATATATATATATATATATATATATATATATATATATAATCTTCACAGATGCAGGGATGACCCGTCATCCAGGAGGAGCCAAGATAAGAGGGAAGGAAGGGGTTGTGAATGGGAGTGGAGTATGTGGGGATGGAGTGGGTGGGAGTGGATTTTATGCCTTTCTTTTTTAGCTACCTCCCTTGTAAGGGGGGAAGACCTTTGGTATATGTATGTGTGTATATGTATATATATATATATTTATATATATATATATATATATATATATATATATATACACACACACACACACACATACAGGTATATCATGACTTTTACTGACCTATGGTCCCACAAGAGCTGGGATTGTTTCTTGGAGCCTCCCATAGATCTTTCTTGGAAGAAACTTTGGACTGACTTCTGTTTACTAGTATTTCCTTACTCATTCTTTCCATATACCCAAACTATCCGAGTAGTCTTTGTTCTACCCTATCAGATAGCTCTTTCCAGCTCCATTCTCTGCTTCTTCCTTACATTTCTCTCTACGACCATCCTCATAACACCTATTTTGGCCACTTCATCTCTAGCATTTTGAGGCATTTCCTCTCGGCTGCCTTCAAATTCCACACCTTCACTCCTTACAGTGCCATGAGCACAATCACTCTCCTACAACCTTCTCTTGTCTTCGCCCCATGATACCCATTTCTCATAAAACTTTTTTTTCTCCCTTAAATACTTATTTGCCTCCCATAATTCACCTCCACCTGTACTCCATTCACTGCCACATGTGTACCTAAGTACTTAAAACTCCACTTTGTTATGCTTGTTAGGTCCAGTCTCTACAATTATCATACCTTCCTTAACCCCTTCAATACGGGCCAAAATCTCGCGGGCAGCATTAGCTGCCAGACATGCGATGTTGCGTCATAATACTTGCATTATAAAAAATAAAGTTACCGCTGTATTGCTCATTCTCTTTCACCCGTGAATTTTGATGACCATAGAAAATATGATGAAGCCAGTTTACAGAGTATGGGGGTCATGCAGGTACAACTACAATATATATAATCAAGACGCCAACATCGACATCCTCGCGTACCCACTTGCTCCTCATGATGCCTACGTAGGCGTCATCGTATCAAAGGGGTTAAGATTTATGTATGATCATCTTCTCCATTTATTGTACCTAGATTTAAATTCATATATAGTTTCAGATTAGACTATACTATCATTGACGCAGCCTGAAGGGATTTCTCCCTGTCTTCTCCTTTTCTGCATGGGGGGACAGAGAGGGGGGATCACCGAATTTATGAAGCAGCCTTGCTGTGGATGTGCTGTGTCTTGCGACACTGCTTCTGATCCAGGGCAGTGGACAGGATGCAGGGATGACCCGTCATCTAGGAGGTGTCAAGATAAGAGGGAGGTTGGAGGGGAGTGGAGTATATAGGAAATGGAATGGGTTGGAGTGGTCTCTATGCCTTTTTCTTTTTGGCTACCCCCCCATGTAGGGGGAAAAAGTCTTTGGTATATGTATGTATCTTTAAGGGCAGTGGTTCTTAACCCCATTACTCCATTGATAAAAAAAATGGAGCACTGATTGGTTATTTTTTCAAGAGGGCGGAAGCGATGAGCCAATGGTAGCTCTTGATGCATGAGCTTGTGTGAACAAATAAATTGGACTCTAATGAACCGGGAAGTTTGAACTGCGCCATGATCGTGGCATGACGGAATGTACAGGAAATGTCATGATTGTGGCATGATGGAGTAAGGGGGTTAACATAGGGGCTGCACCTCCCTATGGGGATGTATGTAATATTCAAGGGGGGCATGAGCCCTTGGGATAAAGCAGGAATTTCTCTAATTATAGTTGTTATTTTCTTATTGAGAGTATATACTAGTAGCTGAGAACACTGAGCAATGTTAGTTGATTCATCATACTGGATGGCAAAAACGGGGGGATCTTTCACTTGATTGAGAATTTCATCTTTGATGTCTTGAGACAGTTCCTTGATCTTCCCATTGACTCTGTCTCATTTGATAGTTAAATATGGAAAAAATAGTTTTATCTTAGGCAACTGTGTAAAAGAGGAAATACTGTTTTGTCACCCATGAAAGTTGCAGGAGTTATTTTTCGTGATGTATCAAACTTTCTAGGGTGTGAGGTGGTGAAGGATAGAGCAGAGGTAGGAGGGGAGGAATGGGGGTGTTTCAACGAGGTAGTGACAAAGTGTGCAAAGATTGTATGTGGAACAAAGAGGATGGGAGGGAATAGAAGGAAGGGTAGTGAGTGGTGGGATGATGAAGTGAAGAAGGTAGCAGAAGAGAAGAAGTGAACATTCAGGGACTGGTTGCAGAGTAGGATGAGAGAAACATATAAGAAGTACAAAGAAAAAAGAAGAGAAGCAAAAGAAAAGATAAAGGATAGAAAATAGGGGAGTGAATGTAAAATGGGAGAGGAGTATGACAGAAAAATTTAAGAGTAATAAAGAGATGTTTTGGAAGGAAGTTAAGAGAGAAAGAGGAGGTGAGTCAAATAGAGAAGAAAAGGTAAAAGGTGGTTATGGACAGATGTTAACAGAAGAGGAGGTGATAAGGGGAAGGTGGGCTGAGTATTTTAGAGAGCTGTTGAATGTGGAAGAGGATAGGGAAGGATTAATTGTAGAAGTGGGAGGCACTAAGAAAATGACAGTGATACATATACCAAAGGCTTTTTCCCCTTACAAAGGGGGTAGCCAAAAAACAAAGGAATAAAAACCACTCCCACCCAATCCATCCCCAACTTACTCCACTCCCCTCCACCCTCTTAGCTTGGCACCTCCTGGATGACGGGTCGTCCCTGCATCTTGCCCACTGCCCTGGGTCAGAAGTAGTGACACAAGACACAGCACATCCACAGCAAGGCCGCTTCATTAAATCGGTGACCCCCCACCCTCTCCGTCCCCACATGCAGAAAAGGAGAAGACGGGGAGAAATTTCTTCAGGCTGTGTTAATTTATTTCTCACACATACTCCCTCACCCCTCATGCATCGCAGCATCATCCATACACAACCATACTCCATTAACTCCTATCTTCTGTCCTCTCCTGTACTTCCTCAACAGACTCCCAAGTCTTCCTCGTCTTTTGCTTTTGTAATGGGTTCACTTCCTGAGGAGTAGTTCAAGGATGGCCTTTTGCCACTATTGCCCATTTCCAGTACTTTGCATTTTTTGGGATTGAACTTCATTTCTCATTCTTGACTCCATGCAAAAATAGTGTCTAGATCTCTTTTGTTTTGCTTCTCTTCTTTTTTCTTTGTACTTATATGTTTCTCTCATCCTACTCTGCAACCGGTCCCTGCATGTTTGCTTCTGCTCCTCTACTACCTTCTTCACTTCATCATCCCACCACTCCCTACCCTACCTTCTATTCCTTCTCATCCTCCTTGATCTTCACTCTTATCATGATTTTTCCATCATCTGCAAACATGTTGGCATAGGTTGTTGTTCTTTCCATCATGTCATTAACATAGACAAAAAATATTATTGGTGCAAGCACTGAACCCTGTGGAACTCTGCTCATTACTGCTCTCCATCTTGACATCTTATTCTTTACTGCCCTCATGTATTTTTCCTTCAAAAAGTCTTCCATCGATTCTAATAGTTTGGCACTCAATCCTCCATATAAGTTGTTGTTGTTGTTGTCGTTCCCTAGACTGTCTGTCCGAGCAGTCCCGTCTCCCCAAGGAAGGCCACACTGGTAGCTTAGAAGTGCTGGGTGGTGACCGCATCGCAGTCTGGCCAAGTGGACTCTGTCCTTACGTGGGAGAGAGGATTCAGAAGGGTGGATATCAGGGGGTCTGGCATGCAGCAGTGTGTTGTCTTTCAGTGTGTTAATGGAGCGGTGAGTGATATGATTATGAATATGTTTCCGGAGGCTGGTATTTGGTGGTTGTGGAGGAAGAGAAGAGAGTATCTGTGTGTAATAAAGGTCTTTGGGTGTAGTTTTAATGTTTCTTGGTGTGTGTGGGTGTTCTGCTATGTAGTGTAGTGGGTGTGATGTGTTTGTGGTGGCTGCAGCAAGTGTTTGTGTGCCTCTCATGTCGAGGTGGTCCTTGACTTTGAGGACTTTTGTTTCATGGTGTAAATGGTCTGTAGGTGATGTATTTGTGCAGCCTGTAATTGTTTTTAGGGCTTTGTTTTGTATGATTTGAAGGGTGTTGTGGTGTGTCTCACTGAGATTAGGAGCCCATGCAGGACTCGCATAATTCATCACTGAGCGTATGCATTGTTTGTATATTGTTATATTAGTTTCTTTGTTTTGTCCAAATGTTGTTCCAGTGATTGACTTAAGTGCGTTAAGTCTAGGTGTGCATTTGTTTTTTATGTTTGTGAGGTGTTGTTTGAAAGACATGGATGTATCGTATGTTACACCAAGAATTTTCGGTGTGTTTGTGTGTGGTATTAGAGTGTTGTTGATGTAGAGATGAGGTATGTATTTGTGTTCTTTTGTCCAGTTGGTGAGAAGTGTTGCTGTAGATTTGGTTGGAGCTATTTTGAGTCTGTTTGTGATGAACCATGTGTTGAGTGTGTCAAGGTAAGGCTGGATTATTTCTGCAGTTTTGTCTGTGTTACGATGTGTGCATGTGATTGTTATGTCGTCTGCGTAGGAAGAGATTTGTATTTCTGAGGTGTCTGGCGTGGGTAAGTCATGCATGTATAGATTAAATAATGTGGGGGATAGAACCGAGCCCTGTGGTACTCCGTTCTTAATGTTTCTGATGTGCGATGATTGGCCATTATATGACACATGAGCATTCCTGCCTGCCAGATAATTGGCCAGCCATCTTTTGGTGTTATTGTGCATGTCTGTGTTATAAATTTTATTTGTTAGGTTGTGGCGGGGGATAGCATCAAAAGCTTTACTAATGTCCAATGTTATAAGAAGTGTTCTGTGGTGGGGCCTATCTGAATTGATGCCATCTAAAATTCTTTGTGTGAGTTTTGTCAGAAGAGTGTTTGTGGAGTGTAGTGGCCTAAAACCGTGTTGTGAGTCAGCAAGGGGAATATATGGTGTGACAAGTTTAAGTATTAGGCGTTCAATGACTTTAGAGGGGGTGCAGAGAAGTGTGATTGGGCGGTGCGATGTAGACGTTGCAGCTCCATATAAGTTGACTGAGGTGCTTTATCAAATGCCTTCTCAAAGTCAAGGTTCAGTGAGACCTCTCATTAACGGACGTTAATTAGGTGTGTTTGCGGTGTTTTCGCTGTGTTTTCGGTGTTTTTGGTGCTGTTGTTTAGTGCGTGCAATCACTATGCCACCCAAAAACCACTCCAAAACACCAAAAACATAGGGAAAACACCGCAAACACAGCTAATTAATGTCCGTTAATGAGAGGTCTCGCTGTACACACAATTGGCCCACCTCTCTCTTGCAGCACATCAGTCACTCTCCACTCCCCATTAAACTATGATGACAAGATTCTTGTCATTTGGTCAAATAAAACAAAAAATCATAAAACACCAAAATGTTTGATCAAACACCAGAAAAATATGACGTCAGTCCTCGCTTCGCGAAGCGAGGACTGACGTCATATTTTTCTGGTGTTTGATCAAACATTTTGGTGTTTTATGATTTTTTGTTTTATTTGACCAAATGACAAGAATCTTTAATGTTTGGTCCATCAATCTCTCACAATCCTTTCACATAATTCACTATTGTGCTGGTTGGTGATACTGGCCTATAAGCTAATGGTGTCAACTTGTTTCTACCTTTGTGAATTGGTACCAATCAAGTGGCACAATGCCTTCATTCAGTGAACTTGTATATAAGACACTGGATCTTGTCCAGTAGTTGTTCCCTACATTCTTGAATTATCCAGTTTCAGATCCCATCAGGTCCTGAGGCTTTTGTCTCATCCAATGATCCCAAGTGTGTGTGTATTTACCTAGTTGTATATACATACATGTACCAAAGGCTTTTCCCCCCTACACGGGGGGTAGCCTAGTTGTATTTTAAGGGATGAGAGCTATGCTCATAGTGACCCGTTTTTGTATCTCTCTGCATCCAGTTTATTCTTAAAATCATGTATGGTTTTTGCATACACTATTATTCCATCCAGTTTGTTCCAGACATCCACCACTGTGTGTGAAAAACTTTTTTTTTCAGATCTCTTCTATAACTATCCTTTTTGAGTTTCTTTTCATTCCCTTTTGTTTTTCTTTTCTCCCACTTTAATAATTCTTCTCTCTTAAGGACTTCCATGCCTTTCATGATTCTGTAAATGGCCAATAGATCTCCTCTTTCTCTTCTTTATTCCAGGGTTGGTGTGTGTGTGTGTGTGTGTGTGTGTGTGTGTGTGTGTGTGTGTGTGTGTGTGTTTATTTGGGGTTGAAGCTATGTTTTTTGTATATCCACTTTTCAAACATTGCCTTAAATTAATTTATTTTATTGGATGGAATTATGGAATGGAGAGAGATTGTGAATGTATGAAAGGATGATGCAGCCTGAAAAGATGTTCTCATCTGCTTTGTAAATTGTTTTGGGTGGATAAGGAAGGAGGTTCCCTTATAAATTGGTAGGAGTAAACCTGCTCCACTATTGGGTCCTGCTATGGAGGTGCTGTGTCTAACTGCATTGCCTTAGATTTGAGCAGTGTGGCAAAGGACAGGGATGGCCCTTTATCCAATAGGATGCTAAGGTACGAGGGTTAATAAGTGAGTTTTAATGTGTAAGGCAGGTGTATGCTTTGACTTGGTCACCCTCCTTTTAAGGGGGAAGGGCCTTTGATGTGTGTGTGTGTGTGTGTGTGTGTGTATGTATATATAGATTCAAAGAATTAAAACAAATTAAAATTATTCTTTTTCATTAATGGTCTAAGATTTGAATGATATATGTCTATAATGAAAAGAAAATTTACTCAAATAGTTTAGATAGCAGCACATACAGGAAAAGTGCCATAGATAGAAGTTATTATTATTATTGTTATTTATTTATACATATAGAAAACCAGTTGTGACTGGTGTTCATAATTACATGTTTAGATATTCTTTTATACTATTTGTATTTTTTATTTTTTCTGCTGACTGTATATAGTTCATCTGATCTATGCTTTTAACACAACACAGCAATACATTTGACATTTTTGAAAATACTGTACTAGTGAGTCTTGTTTAACAAAGGGTGGGTGTTGGCCTAGACAGATTCTTTGTTGATTGAAATACTGTGCTTGCCATGACCTGCCCTAGATAAGATGAAGTCACCCGATGTTGACCACAACAAAAGATGCAAAATGAATCATTGTTGAAACTGCTTAGGTTTTGTATCCATTGTGAAAAAGCAAGTTTCAGCATATTGACATGGTCACGTGTCCATTTTTTTTTTTAACTGCAGAGAAAAATGTAAAGAGTAAATGTGTGAATTAGTTATGAATTTTAGGTTGTATGGGTTCCATTGTTGCCAATACTGGATGTTAACTTCGGCATCAAAGATTGGCATCTAATATGTGGATTTAGCATTGCCATTTTTATTTAACTTGGTAAGAGATACTGTCTAGCTATTTCCTTGATAAAAGGGAAGAAGCCTTTTGGTATGTAGATAGATAGAAGATACTCATGAAAGTAGTAGTTGCCGACAAGACTGACGAGTTAAACACCATATGAGGATGGAGCCTTTATTTGTACGACGTTTCGCTTATTACAGCTTTTTTAAGTACGTACTTGAAAAATCTGTAATAAGCGAAACGTCTTACAAATAAAGGCTCAGTCCTCATATGGTGTTTAACTCACCAGAAGATACTCAGTGTAGGGTATTGGGTGCATGAATCAGACAGTCAACATTTAAGGAACTTATGTGACACCCCAACAGACCAGTCATACAGCATCTTTTTTTATGTCTGAAGACTAATCTCTACTCAAAAAGAAATGAAGAATCATTTTTAACTTCTACCGTACTCTCCTGATATCTCTCTCCTTTGCTACCTCTACGACTACCTCTTCATTTTTCTGTAGCGCTCTTTGATGAGGAGCAAGAATACCAACCCAAAGTTCCTTGCTTGTTGTAAAAGTTGGCTAAATGAGGCTGGAGAGAAATGGACTAGGAATCAAGGCAAAAAGTGTGCTTTGATTTAGCCAATGCCCTAAGGGTGGGATTAAGGCCTAAGTATATATATACATATATGATAAAAGATTAAGGTTCACAGAGATGTAATTGTAAAGTTTTCTTTACTAAGGAAATTAACCAAAATGTGATTCTTTTGATCTTAAGGACTGAATTTAAAACATAAGACGCCACCACTTAGACAGCAATAGGGAGTTAGCACTCCCAGATTAATATTGTTTTTCAAAATTCTTTTAAGTTATAATTTGCATTTGCAGCTATTTATATTCAGTCATAGTAATTAATATTTGAGGCAATGATCTGAATTAGCAATATTGGTGACAAATCTCTTGGTAATTGTTAGGATTAGGCAAACAGAGTAGGGAGCATTTATTAGAAAAAAGATGATATAAATATTGGAAACATAAAACAGTATTATAGCTCAATGCTGAAATCAGACATGTGAGGGTTCCACAGAGTTTAGTAGTATAAGATGTACAAATGATATAAAAACTGTGGTTGAAATTATGTAAGATAGTGGGAGTGGGTACTTGCTTTTTGACTTGGCTACCCCTCCATGTAAGGGGGAGAAAAGCCCTTGGTATATAGATAGATAGATCAAACTTTCCTTAATTATGTACTTGCTTTTTTGAATATCAAAATTTGGAGAGCTCTCGTTCAGGAAATAATTGAAGATTTCTCAAAACTTAGCAAAAGTAGTATGGAAGGATGAAAGGAACTCAAAGTTACTCTTACAAATTACAATCCAGTAACTCTAACTCAGCTGCTAGAGTGGTTGCATCATGTGTTGTAAATACTTAATGTAAAGTTTCCCATGGATTATGGCTATATGTAGAGTACTTTTAAGCATTTTGGCGATTGCTTGCTTGATCAACAATAAGGTTTAGGTTACATTAGGGAGGCCAAGTGTCAAAAAAAGGACAAGATAAGGATTCCTAAACATTTTCATATTGGAAGCAGGCCTCTACCACATATAGTTGGACTACAAAATAGTACAACTGACCGGAATGGATGTTGTCTTCAGTTCTTACAAACAAAACCTTATGACCATGAATTTACCTTCATATTTTACATGATAAAGCTTGCTGAATGTTTGTTTATTGTTATCAGTCATGTATTTGTGTGATTGGCTGTGTATTTAAAATATGGTGGCAATTCAATTTTTTTATTGGATTAGGTATTGTACTTGTAAATGTCGGGTGTCATCTGCTATTGATTTTTTATTTTTTATTTATTTGTTTATTTATTTATTGTAATATTGTTACTTTCCTGTTGAAGTAGGACTATAGAATTGAAAGGAGCAGTTAATGCCGAGATGATTCAAAAGAGTATTTAAGAATAATATTGGGTCAAGTTTTACTGACTGAACAGCCACAGCCCCACAATGGTCCCTTAGCCCTCCTAAAGATGTTTCTGAAGAATAAATATTGAATTAGTGTGTGACAGTTTCAGTGTCGCTAGTTTATATGAGGTGAGTTGTTGCTGCTTTTTTGAATATCAAAACTTGGAGAGCTCTTTTTCAGGAAATAATTGAAGAGTTCTCAGAAGTAGTATGGAAGGACAAAGGGAACTCCAAATTACTATCAGATTATTATTACAAATAACCATCCAGTAAATCAGCTGCTAGTGGTTGCATCATGTGTTGTAAATACTTAATGTCAATTAGTGTGGGACAGTTTCAGCGTCACCAGTTTATATGAAGTGAGTAGTTGCTGCTTGTGTAGATGTTGCTAGGTTGAACATGGGTAGTAGAAAGATGACTCTATAACGTCTTCTTGCAAAACCACCATTGCAAGTGTTCATCACTGGTCCCTTAGTATTTGATTTACAACCAACATGTGTGTTCTGCTTCCCATCCACTAAATTTTTTTTTTAGGATTAGCCAAAACAAATTTTGCAGAGGACGACAGCCATATGTTGATATAGTATGGATATATTTTACCATGATTATGTGAAAATTGAAAATTCTGTTTTGGGAATGTGTCAGTAGAGATCTATCAATTTTTTTTTTTTTTACCTACTCTCAAGCATTTAGGGACTTGAGCATTGCTGTGGATATGAGGTGTTTAGTGACAGTTTTTGCTTTAAGTCCTTGCATTTTTTATTATTTATTTAGAATTGATAGAAAATATAAACAAGTTTCATTTGTATATGATGTATTTGATATATATATATATGTGTGTGTATATATATATATATATATATATATATATATATATATATATATATATATATCATTTGATAAGCTTAACAGCTGATGACATTTTATAGAATGTTAATCAATGAGGATTGTCAAGTGTTGTGATTTTTCTTGACAGCAGAATCTTTTGGAGGAGAGGTTATTTATGCCCAGATCTAAAAAAAAAAAAAGAGGGCATAAAGATAGGCATACAATAATGTCAATTTTTTAACTTTTATATATTTATACACTCATCCTCTTTATGTGTGGTAGTTTACGTATACTCAAGTATTTACCACTTTACATATCATATTTTTGCTACAAACAAGTTCATGACATTTGTTAGAGAAAGTTCCTTAATAAAGTTAGTATTCTTGCCTTAGGGTTATCAGTCATGTGTTTTTCATACCTACCAAATTGCTGTTATGAAGATGTATTGAATTGAAATTATGGGCAGATGAGCAACATTTGTGCTTGTTTGGATTTTTTCATATGCTTAGTTTAACATTAACAGAAGAAGAACTGGCTGCTATATCCAATGATTGAGGAGTGAAGATCAAATATAAGGAATGGTATCTTGGGGGTGGAGGAGTATTTCTGTAGTAGAAGAATACATGTCAATATCCAAAACGGTTTTGACCACTTTTACTACAATTTTCAATGTAATGTTTATGTGAATCAGGATTTTCCACTCCTACCAACATTAAGTGCAAAAAGAGAGGAGTTATTCAGTGTACTGATGGAGAAATGAGTTTGTTTATCAAGTACATGCTCAAACTCTGAAGATATTGCAAATACGCACCAGGCTCGTGTTTCTTATGAATGCAATGAATAAAAATATGTATAACTTTCCAATTATTTTCTTAAACTGAATAATTTCTTTTCTAGAACATTAGACATAATTACATATTTGTTAGCATTCTGTGTATAGTGGATCTGCAATTGTTTGTAGGATTTCAAGTGAACTACAACCTCAAAATTTTGAGAACCACTGCCCTGGTGTGTACCATGCCAGATTATTAGATCCGGTATTATATTCTGGTTGCTAACTTTTAGGAATACAATAAATTGATTAATTTTATTTATCTACTTACTTTTCATCCAGGAGGTATATGTATGTATTTACTTTTCTAATACCCAAGTACATTTTTTATTTTTTTTATTTAAGTCTTATTCCACTCCCATAGATTGGAGTGGAATGGGTTGGGGGAGGTGCATGCCCAGACTGGCTTATCCCATTACCCCCCTTATAGACCCTTGGCTAGATACCAAGGGCTTTTTCCCCCTTACAAGGGAGGTAACATAAATCCACTCCCACCCATTTTATCCCCTCATACTCCACTCCCATTCACCATACCTCTGTCCCTATTTTCTGGACTTCTCCTGGATGACTGGTCATCTCTGCATCTCGCCCACTGTCCTGGGTCAGAAGCAATGCAGCAAGACACAGGAAGGCTGCTTCATTTAATCAGGGACCCCTCCTCTCTCTAACCTCATGCAGAAAAAGAGAAGACAGGGAGAAATTCCTTTGGGCTTTGTCAAAAGATCATTCACACATACTCCCCCCCACCCCCGTCCATGTCTGTATATCTTCCCTTAGCTAGATGGATTGTCTTCTATTCATCTTGTAATGTTGATGTAACTAGTAATTAGAAAGTTTTACAGGGGATCCCTACCCACTGTCATCCTCAACACGTCGTCGCTTCAACTTTATGGTGGTACATGTATGTACAGAATGTAGTTTTACTTGTCATTTTGGGGATTATTTTCATTTTTATGTTTGTTTTTCTATTAGGGGGAAAAAGCCCTTGGTATATATATAATTATATTCTCTCTTTCATTTTCCAATGACCCAGATCCATTTCTTCATATACTGTATACATATGACTCGAGGATGTTTTAGGTAAGTGACTTAAGCTATGATAATTCAGACTTGCATCAAAAACCATCTTGTGTTGGTCTGTAGGAATGGATCTCCAATGTAACTTGAGGACCCCCTGTATAGGAAAAATTAATGGGGTTGGGGATTGGTTGGTTAGATATACTCCTCCGTGTCCCTCTGAGAGCCTTCTCCATTAATAATTGTCCATTTGCTCCCCAAGATGTACATATGCCTAGGGCTTTTTCCCCTTTACAAGGGAGGTAGTCAAAAAATAAAGGCATAAAAACCACTCCCACCCATTCCATCCCCAACATACTCCATTTCCTTCCACCCTCTTAACTTGGCACCTCCTGGATGACAGGTCATCCCTGCATCTCCCCCACTGCCCTGGGTCAGAGGCAGTGTCACAAGACACAGCAAGGCTACATTAAATCAACATTAAATCCCCCCCCCTCCATGCAGAAAATGAGATGGGGAGAAATTTGTGTGTCAATTTCTCACACATACTCCCCTCACCCACTCCCACTCATGCATCACAGCATCCATATACATCCATTCTCCATTCACCCCTATCTTCTGTCCTTCCTCAACAGACATTCCCCTCTTTCCCAATGCCCCTTTTACCACCATCCATCCATCTCATCCTTGGTTGCCCACTCATATTCACTCCATCCACCTCTGCCTTCCTCACCTTTTACTAATCTTTCTTCACTTGTTTTCTCCACGTGTCCAAACCATTCCAATACTTTCATCTACCCTATCTCTCAACTCCCTTTTCGTCCCTGCTCTCCTTGTTTCTCACTCTATCCAGCCTAGTAACACCTTTCATAGGTATATAGATGAAATATTTTTTGCATCAGACCTAGTTATGGACCAAAAGGTCTCCTGTTGGCATGCCCTTCCTTTGTAACTTAACTGACTTGCCTACTCACTCTTCACCTCCTCCCAATAATGTGTACTCTTTTTAAAACTCTTAAATACTTGCTTCTCCTCACATAACCTCTTCTCTTATCCTCACACATGTTGTGGTCTCCTTTCACCCTCTCTACTCTCACATAATCCACATACTTGTTTCTTGTCTACAATCACTCCTTGTATGCACACCTCTTTTCCACAACCATAAGATTCTCCTACTCGAGTTTCATAGGAGTGTTGTACTTCAAGGTGTACATGCATATACATATACCAAAGGCCTTTTCCCCCTACATGGGGGGTAGCCAAAAAGAAAAAGGCATAGAAACCACTCCCACTCATTCTATTTCCTATATATTCCACTCCCCTCCACCCTCCCTCTCATCTTGCCACCTCCTGGATGACGGGTCATCCCTGCATCCTGTCCAAAGGCTTTTCCCCCCCTTACAAGGGAGGTAGCCAAAAAATCCACTCCCACCTATTCCATCCCCATATACTCCACTCCCATCCACCTCCCTCCCTCACTCTTATCTCGACTCCTCCTGGATAAGTTTAAGGTGTACAGTTCTTAAAAAAACATTTTAATTGTCCTGTATGGTAATTTTATTTTTTGTTCTACATTTGCTTTCTTCTTTGGGCCTTGTATACATTTCTAGATACATTTTACATTTCTTCAGTTGTCACTATGTCTATGTTGCTTCCTATAGGACTTACCGAGACCACAGAGTATGGACTCGGTAATAACTGGAGGAAAACGGAGAACTGGAAAAATTATATCTGATAAAATATTTCATATGGTATGATATCACAAACTGTTGATTTAAAAAAATATACAGCCTTTTGTACCATCTTTGTTTTGAAAATAAGAAGGTTGTTGCCTCTGATGGATTGCACTAAGTTACTAAGGCTAAGTCTGCAATGGGAATCACAGATATAATTGGCAAATCATCAGGTTCTCTTGGTGGTGTTGACTGTGGAAGCAGTAACAAGTTCAAAACAAGTGTAAAGACAAAATTAAAAAAACTGGGTTTCCGATATCGAGTTAACACAAATTATTACACTTAAAGCCTTTTTAGACATGGAATGTTTATTACAGTAAAATTAAGTTCGTCTTTATCTATCAACATTGTCTCCTAGATATGACACTCAAGTTATCTTTACAACAACTTTTTAAACTGTCGATAAATAAACAACTTAAAACATTGAGGGCACAAATCAATTTCTAATTCACAATGTACATACAATGCTTCTCAGCCAGATGGACTAACATTGCACAATACTTCTTCAGCACTACTTTTGAACAAGGATAGCAGCTCGGTGGCTAAATGTTACATTTATTTCTCCAGGATGTTGTTTCCAGGGTTCTCCATCTACCTGCATGGGCGCTGTTCTATTCAATACAATCTGTGAAGAAGAATGAAAAAAAGAATACATGAATATTGTCATTATGCTTCAGTAGAGGAACCAACAATGGATATCTATAAATGGTGGTCTTCAAGCTTGCGAGACGAATGTAAGAGATTGTCTCAAAGGATGGAGGAGCTGGTAAAACTACGTCCATGAAGACCAATCAATCTCCATCCCAGCTTTTCTCCCTTTGTGCTGTGATGCATGAGGTAGAATGGATGGGGGGTGAAGGAGTATGTGTGAGAAATAATTTGACGCAGCCTGAAGGGATTTCTCCCTGTCTTCTCCTTTTCTGCATGAGGGGATGGAGAGGGGGTGGGGGTCGCCGATTTTATGAAGCGGCCTTGCTGTGGATGTGCTGTGTCTTGCGACACTGGTTCTGACCCAGGGCAGTGGGCGAGATGCAGGGATGACCCGTCATCCAGAAGGTGCCAAGATACGAGGGTGGAGGGGAGGGGAGTGTGGCAGGGATGGAATGGGTGGGAGTGGTTTTTTATGCCTTTGTTTTTTGGCTACCTCCATTATAAGGGGGAAAAATGCTTTTGGTATATGTATGTTTGTATGCATTCCTTCCCCTCTCATTTACATTATTTATTCTATCCTCTTCTACCTCCCCTCTCTGACCCTATGAGAGGAGTTGGGTGAAAGGGAGGGAGGAGGGGGGGAAGAAGCTTGGAAGAGGATTACTAAGTATTTCAGTGGCTTTGACCCATCGTTTTTCGCTCATATTTTCGAAATAACCATTCACATCAGTATGATATATTAGCACAGCCTAATTTACACCCTACCCTAATTTTTGACATTATAGTGCATTCACAAGTGTATTTACTTACAGCGTTTACTCTTGATATTAAGCGTATCGTAGCCGACACCTGTGAAGTAAATCGAACAGGGGAAGTCGTGACGTCATCACAAACTACCTCGTGTATCCCAACTTCACTTGTTTGATTTACTTCACGGGTGTCGGCTACGACACACTTAATATCAAGAGTAAACACCATAATTAAATACACTTGTGAATGCACTATAACGTAAAAAATTAGGGCAGGGTGTGAATTAGGCTGTGCTAATATACCATGCTGATGTGAATGATTATTTCGGAAATATGAGTGAAAAATGATGGGTCAAAGCCGCTGAAATACTTAGTACTATTTTAAAGATGTATGAAGCTTCAGGAGGTGCTAAGATAAGAGGGAGGGTGGAGTTGTGTATTTAGGGATGGAATGGGTGGGAATGGTTTTATGCCTTTTTCTTTTTGGCTACCTCCCTTGTAAGGGGGAAAAAGCCTTGGTATATGTATGTATGAGGTTTTTATACATAGGGACAATATTGCACAAATAGAATGAGTTGTGGAGGTAGTAAAGGAGAGATTTATGAACAGCAATAGAAAATAGGGGTAATGGTAAGTTAAGTGATCTAGTCTTTGAAGGGGATTCCCACTCAAAAAAGAATGCCGAGAGAGATATGTATAGAGAGAGAAACTGAGCAAGAGAGAGAGAGAGAGAGAGAGAGAGAGAGAGAGAGAGAGAGAGTCTTACTCGTATTTCTGAGCACTGGCCAAGTCTTTCTGGCCCTCCCAGGCCCACTTGAAGCTGTGCAATATGGAATGATGACGTGACACAAAACACCTCGAGAATGCCATCACTGTAGTCCTGGTCTGGGGCAGCATCTCCTCCTGTGAAAGAAGAAGAAAAGGAAGATGAAGAGGAAGAAGACCAAGAAGAGGGGGAGGAAGAAAAAGGGGAAGAGGGGGATGAAAAAGAGAGGGAGGAAGAGGAGGGAGAAAGAAGAGAGGAAGAGGGGGAGGGGAGGAGGAAGAGGGGGAGGGGAGGAGAGGAGGAAGAGGGGGAGGAGAGGAGGAAGAGAGCAGGAAGAGGGGGAGGAGAGGAGGAAGAAGGGGAGGAGAGGAGGAAGAAGGGGAGGAGAGGAGGAAGAAGGGGAGGAGAGGAGGAAGAAGGGGAGGAGAGGAGGAAGAAGGGGAGGAGAGGAGGAAGAGGGGGAGGAAGAGGGGGAGGAGAGGAGGAAGAGGGGGAGGAGAGGAGGAAGAGGGGGAGGAGAGGAGGAAGAGGGGGAGGAGAGGAGGAAGAGGGGGAGGAGAGGAGGAAGAGGGGGAGGAGAGGAGGAAGAGGGGGAGGAGAGGAGGAAGAGGGGGAGGAGAGGAGGAAGAAGGGGAGGAGAGGAGGAAGAAGGGGAGGAGAGGAGGAAGAGGGGGAGGAGAGGAGGAAGAGGGGGAGGAGAGGAGGAAGAGGGGGAGGAGAGGAGGAAGAGGGGGAGGAGAGGAGGAAGAGGGGGAGGAGAGGAGGAGAGGGGAGGAGAGAGGAGGAGAGGGGAGGAGAGGAGGACGAGGGGGAGGAGAGGAGGAAGAGGGGGAGGAGAGGAGGACGAGGGGGAGGAGATAAGAAGAGGAGGAAGACGAGAGAGAAATATATGGAAAAAAGAAGGGGCTCCAGATTATTTTTGTTACAGCATAGATCAACTAGACCTAATATGTATGAGAGACACTAAAAGCAGAGTATGGGATCCACTATATTTTATGTTTTGTCCAGGAGGGATTCTTCAGAGAAAAAAAAAAAAAAAAAAAAAAAAAAAAAAAAATACACAGAGGACAAACATTGGCCTCCTTATATAGCCCACGTCTGAGTGGAGAAATGGACATAAAAATGGCGTAACCAAAACTTGTTTGTTACCTTGTCACCAGAACTGCTAGAGGTTTATTTAATGTAAAGAATTGATTATTTTGGTTGATATCAAAAGTAGATATAAAAGCAGATTCAAAACATCTATGTTTCATTGTATGATTTTCATATTTTATCAGACTATTCTAGTCTGTGGCCTGTATTGAATCTATGTCTAACAATGGCATTATTTTATATTGTAAGTTTTCCTATCATATTTATGTTCCAGTATTCTTGTCAACACTACGGAAATTCTCACCAATGTAAACCTTGTCGTAATCTGAGCAAGCCCTGCTTGACACTTATTTTCCCTACTTTTATTTTTATTATTAACCAAAATAATGGATTCTTTACATTAAATAAACCTCTAGGAATTCTGGTAATGAGGTAACAAGCAAGTTATGTAAGTTTTGTTTACACTGTTTCCTGTTTGTTTCTCTCCTCAAACTTGGACTATATAAGGAGTCAAATGTTTGTCCATTATGTTATTTATGGAAGAAACCCAGTTGGGCGAAACATAAAATATACTGGATCTCATACTCTGGTTTTGGCCTCTCTCCTATGCTGCTGTTGCAGTCGTTGCTGCTTTTAACTCAAGACCAAATATATTCACCTACAACAGACAGAACTTTAGAGCAAACTGTTACCTTCACCCATTTTCCATGGTCGGACTCCAGCGCCCCAGCAAGGAATGTTAAGGATGACGACAGCTTCTATGTTTGGCAAATTGACCCTTCTCTTGTTCATGTATACCTCTATATGTTGATCCAGGTCCTTACATTCATGTTCCAATACATCTTTAGTACCAAACGTGAAGTAAATCAACTTTGGAAAAGAAAAAAGATTTTCTTTTATTTATTAATGTAATATTTCTAAAGGCAATCTATCTCTTATCAATCTATACACCAAAAGGCCAGCCAAGGCATGTACCCGCCCTCCACCCATCTCACACCTATCTGCATCAGTAAAGTGCACAACAATCACGCAAATGAGAATCTATCTATCTATATACATATACCAAAGGCTATTTCCCCTACAAAAAACGAAGGCATAGAAACCACTCCCACCCATTCCAGCCTCCCCTCTACCCACTTCCCTCCCTCTTATCTTGGCACCTCCTGGATGACTGGTCATCCTTGCATCTTGTCCACCACCCTGGGTCAGAAGCAGTGTCACAAGACACAGCACATCCACAGCAAAGCTGCTTCTGCATCTATATACCAAGGGCTTTTTCCTCCTTACCTCGGAGGTAGCCAAGTCAAAAGGCATATACCCTCTCCCACCCATTCCACATAGAAAGTTATCAAATAAAATAAATACATACATAAACCAAAGGCTTTTTCCCCCTACATGGGGGGTAGCCATAAAGAAAAAGGCATAGAAACCAATCCCACCTATTCCACCTCCTATATATTCCATTCCCCTCCACCCTTCCCTCTCCCTCTTATCTTGGCACCCCCTGGATGACGGGTCATCCCTGCATCCTGTCCACTGCCCTGGGTCAGAAGCAGTGTCACAAGACACAGCACATCCACAGCAAAGCCGCTTCTGCGTCTATATACCAAGGGTTTTTTCCCCCTTACCACAGAGGTAGCCAAATCAAAAGGCATATACCCACTCCCACTCATTCCACATAGAAAGTTATTAAATCAAATAAATAAATATAACTTTCAATAAAATGTAAAACGAAGGTCCTTCACAAGTCTGCCCTATTTGTATTTTCTTTTGAAATTTGCTTGAAAAGATAACGTTGTGGCTTGAAATATTACTCTTTTTGTAAACATCCTAATTGTGTAATACCTGCTGCTTAACCCATTCAACTCCGATGACAAGATGTCCTGTCATTTGGTCAAATAAAACAAAAAATCATAAAACACCAAAATGTTTGATCAAACACCAGAAAAATATGACGTCAGTCCTCGCTTCGCTGCGAGCGAAGCGAGGACTGACGTCATATTTTTCTGGTGTTTGATCAAACATTTTGGTGTTTTATGATTTTTTGTTTTATTTGACCAAATGACAGGACATCTTGTCATCGGAGTTGAATGGGTTAATTTCACCAACTGGAAACCTGCAGCCCCAAAGGGTTCTCTTAAGATGAAACTTTAGGATGATGTCGGTGTTGCAAGAGTGTAGGACAGTTTCAATGTCACTGGCCTATAGTCATAGGGGAGTGGATCAATTGCTGGTTTTTAACTTTCATTATATCAAAAAAAGAATTTGGGGAAACATGGCTGAAGTTGACTGAGAGAGCTTGGACTCAGTCCAAGGACCAAGTGTCAGCCTCCTGAGGCTGCACTTCAAGATAGAGGGGAGGGTGTCGATGTTTTTGAAGGTGGGTAGCAGGGAGAGGATTACTTCTGACTTGCATTTTGAAGGACCATCAACCGCAGGTACCTGTCACTAGTACCCTTTATTACTATCAAGATCTTGTCTGGAAAAAAAAAAAAAAAAACTGAGGACACTCGTATCTTACCTTGTTGATTGTACGACTCTTGAATATATAGAAAGGTGACTGCCTTGTTTTATGAAAATTGTAGGTGACGAGTGCATCTACACCAATACTTAAGTAATTGTTCATATAGACCTCCCTTGACGGCATACGAATTCCTGCAAAGTAATATCAACTTTGACAATCATTGATACATAATATATAAAGCTATAATTCACAAATGGTAACCATACAATTTTTAAATCAAGTATATTACCTAAGCTCTTGGCAGGTAAAAAGTTAACTTTCCAGCGATCTAGAGATGCTTGCGATGCCTTCCGAAGTTCTATGAGGCGTTTAATAGGGTCTACTTCACCCGATTCTTCCCCCCATCCAATGACTCTTGACAGGTCATTACCAGTACCAAGGGGAAGGATGCTTACCAAAGGTGCTTGCTGCGGACAAAGTCACCAAGGTTATGCAATGTCAAGATGAAAAATATCTATAAATCTCACTTTCCACAATGAAATAAAAGAACAAGACAGGGGCATAGTTATGAATATTCAGACTTCCATTATTATCCCCTTCACAAATTTTATACATACATACATACACCAAAGACCTTTTCCCCCTTACAAGGTAGGTAGCCATAAAGAAAAAGGCATTAAAATCATTCCCATCCATTCCATCCCTAAATACACTCCACTGAGCAAGATGCTGGGATGATCTGTCATCCAGGAGGAGCCAAGAAAAGAGGGAGAGAGGCGTGGTGAATGGAAGTGGAGTATGTGGGGATGAAGTGGGTGGGAGTAGATTTATGCCTTTGACTTTGGCTATCTCCCTTGTAAGGGGAAAAAAACCCTTGGCATATGTATATATGCAAGTACAACGAATCCAATGACTGCTTACCTTTAACTTTAATTTCTGTATAGCATTAAATACCCATCCAACAGTACCATCACCTCCAGCTACAATGACACGGCACTGTCTATTAGGTGGCATTAAATGACACCATTCCAAAGCTTCTTCAGGTGGCCTTTCTGCAAGATCGATCACCTGTGCAGGATTGAGTATTCGTCTGAAGGAGGCAAGGATTCCCTCACACTCGTTACTCCCCGAGAGTCTATTACCTTATGGATAAAAAGTAAGAGAGATTAGAGTCGTTCATATACTTCACACCAATGAAGTGTTTGTGAATACTGCACTTAAGAAAAAAGTTGAAGGGATTATGGCAATTTATACCTTAGCGGTATGGGTGCAGTAATCCACCGAATAAAATTTTGCCAAGCAAATATATTACACAACCAAACTGCTAACCTTTCCCCACAAGCAACAATTCAGACTTGCCTAAAAATACTATCAACCTTTATAAGGTATAGTAAAATCCTCTACACTGGATAAATTAATCTGGCATTAGCCAAAATAAAATATTTATTGTCTTATTGTAGGGAATGGATTAAGGAAACATTTTCAACTGGAAGTCTATATAATTTTTATGCAACTTGAGGTCTCGTTCTTCCTTTTAAACAATAGTGAAATCAATTAATAAACCCTTCAGAAAAGAGGCAAGCTTTCTAGTCCCCCCCCCCCCCAAAAAAAAAAAAAAAAAAAAATTAATACCTGAGATTTTCTTACAGCTTGGGACAATAATAACTGTGGCCTAAAGTGATATGTACTGGAACATTAATGTACCACAGTAGTCAGCAATGGTTCTCAGGACTTCCTCCAGATGTATGGGAAACAACATTAACTATTGTGTGTGTTACGTAAGTGTGGGTTTGTCCCTTTAACACGGGACAGTAAGAAGAGAAGAAGAGCAGCCACTGGTTTTTGGCCGTGTGCCATCCTTCTTAAAACAACCTCACCTAAATATATCTTCAATTCGAGTCCAAGTTATTTCTCTAGTATTTTGCATGCCTTGTTCCTGTTATTTCATCTATCAAATAATGCAATTTTTTTTCCTGCAGTAACATTTGTTCTCCACTAAATCCTTGACAAAATTCCCTTCTGGATAAGTTTCACCACCCCTTCTTCCAATATATCGTCCTTCCCTTTTCTGTTGCTCCATTATCCTTCTCAAAATACTGTAACTGCATGTTGTGGTCTGGCAAACTGGACATTTGAGAGAATTGTCTTTCTGCCAAAAATCTTCAAAACTCAGCGAGAGCCCTCACTCCTATCTGAAGGTAGAGTACTATGAGGGACTGGTACTTGGTATTTGGACTGGATCTAAGATTCTCTCTCTATCAATTTCAGATATTTTCCTTCTCTTTCACACATGAGAATTGACAACTGGCAACTGCTCCCCTCCTTGTTGTCATCTCGTTTCTGAGTAAACCATTCCTGTAGTTCTTCCTTCTTCAGAGGGTTGATTGGTTCAGTGCTTGTGTCAGATATGGCTAAGGTATCCAATCCTCAAATGGAACATTCTCAGACAGTGCTCGCATCTTATTGTTGCCAGGGGCTTTGGAAGGAGGGTGTGGGCTTTTGTCGTTTCTCTCATTTCTTTGATCTGAACAATTTGAGTGTTTTCAAGATGTTCTGCTCCTGACATAATGGTTTCACTCCATCTTTTTTGATCTCAAGATGCAGTTTCCCAGTTGTCAGGATCGATGTTGGTTCTCTTAAAGGTGGCCTTTAATTGGTCCTTATATTGTCAGAGTAGTAAGCTTGCTGGCTGAGCGGGTTAGGGTGTCGTTACTTGTGGCGAAGGTCGAGGGGATGGTGGTTCGAATCCTGCCACCAGCGAAGTTGAACCAAGGGCATGGTTCATTGAATTCCATGCTACAAAGCCCTCTGTTTAGGGGGGAGTTTGTGACGTTAAACCATATATTATCAGTGGTCCCCTGTGAGGTTGCCTGCTATGAATGAGCTCACTATAGGGACATGTCTTTGGGAGGTTGTTTCCTCCTCCTACCAACTTGTAGAAGAGAAACAGAGCCACAATAATAAAGACACACAAAAGTTCAATATTTCTTCCTGAAGAGAGGAGGGGAGGAGCATAAGAACTACTGCTGACCATTGTGGAGGTTACAAACTTCCAACTAGTGAAACTCAATGCAATAAATATTATGTTGATTTTAAAGCTTACCTATAACAATTACTGGACTCCAATTGGACAATTTTGGATCAAGAACTTGTTTCACAAGGAGCTGCTTGCGCAGTCTTGTAGATTGAAGACGTATGCAATTTGGAGGAACGATGCAGTCATTCACACAGCCCATATCACATACCTTTCAAAGTGGGAATCACATGTATGGTGACTGTATATCAAACATAAAAAGAAAGAAAGGAAGGGGAAAAAAAAAAAATATATATATATATATATATATATATATATAATGAAAGCTATTTGTACAGCAAGACCTTGGATTTCTCCTTGGTTAAATTAATTTCTGTATCAAATCTGCCAGCCAAAAGATGCACCTGCATATAAGACAATATTGATGAAAATAACTACAAGATCCTAGAATACTATATTTATCTTCAGTTAGGCCATCCCCTTGTAATGGGAAGACCTTTTGGTATGTATTCATATGTATCTTCAACTATAACACAAAAGCAGAGCATTACTTGTTCGTTTTGGCAACGAAAGCTAGGAGTGAATTCATTGAGGATATACAGTTAACCCCTTGAGTACCGGATGTGTGTTTTGTGACACCTGCGTGTCACGGCTGAGTGCACCCGCCAGGAACCGAGCGTGCTCCCCATGACACGCACGTGTCACAGTTATAAGCTGTGTGTATTGAGGGCTCTCAAGGCCTCGGTTTCTGGGTTATTTCTACCCACGTGGTGGTAAGTGTCTGTGTTTACAAACATAAGGCTCCAGCCATTCGTGGGATGGTTTGAAACGTTTGTTTACGTAAGGTTGACAGGTGGGTAATGAAGGGGTTATTGTCTGAATTTTGAATCAATAAAACTTTACTGTGAAAGAGTGATAACCTATCTTTTGGGTATAAAGTAGAGTATAATGGTTAAATATAGGAATACTTCACTATATGACCGAGTGCTATAAAGTAGGTAAAACAAATGTTGGGTGTATGTGAAAACCCCAGGAGGCAAAAATTGAGGGGAGGGGGGTGACGTATCCATGAACACAACCCTCCTCCCTATTATTTACATGTAAAACCCACCTCCATATACAAATTTTTGCATTGCGACTAGTCAGCTGGGAACACAACTCTGTTGTATAGCGAGGTATTCCTGTACAACAAATAATTTCTCCCCTCTGAAAAATTCAACAAGCATGAGTTTAATTTCTCACCTCTGAAAAATGCAACAAGCATGAGTCATGGACAGTCCGCTGGCACCAGCAGCATTGCAAATCCACCAGACCTGGTCCGAGGCCACATTCTTCCTCACACACCTCACATTGTGCATGTGAAGGTAAGTTCCCTGAGAACCCATACGTTAATAAAACAATGGAAGATGTTTCATTCTCAGTATTACACTTAATGCAAATAGCCACAATTTTTTTTCCTATTAACACATGCAAGGTAAATGCGCATACAATGCGATCACACACAGAACCAACCTTTAATCCAGTGGTGCTTGTGAGTCGATACATTGCTTGATATGACTTTACAGCGCAACTGCTTATTAGCTTCAACAAAACAATCGACAGTGTGGGCACAAATGCCACAAGCATCACACTGTGTCCCGTCACAGGCGTTTATTAAAGTTTCACAAATATTGCAGTACCAACACTGAAACAAATTGAGGTAGAGAAGCGTCACAGAAGACCTGTATAACTGCGATAATACTTTCATACTTCTAGTTTCGAAGAAAAAGGAATGACTCAAAGAATGCAAGCAGAGCTTTCTATGGTCAAGTCTTTCCATAGTTAATGATAAACTTGCCTTAAACAATAACATACATTCAAATGCAAATGCACACATATATTCTTTACCGCATCCAGGAGTAATCTCAACATACAAATGAAAATGATGAATTGGTTTAACGTCATGAACATCTCTTCCCAGAAGATGCAAGGAGAGCACTTCCTTGCCAATGACTTTCGTCATGATGAATTACATGCATAAATACTTCAAACATTTTGCATGTATGACAAACATTTGAAGAGGAACTCTCCATGCAAATCTAATCTGTAATGGTTATTTCTCACCTGCATCCAACATCAAACACAAGGAAGAAATTAAACATTAGCCTCAATCATTTGCTCTCGTCTAGAATGAAAATTATCCACATTCCTTACTTTTCAATGCATACAAGTCAATCCACAAACAAACATGCATTTACTTCAAGTTATCCATAACTTAAAAAACATTCTATTCCTGCAAAAGAAGAAACATCCAAGATCTGAACATTGTGTTATTGCTATAAGACATTACATATACATTGTGATTTATTTCTATTTCAATAACTGAAAACCTGCAGCCATGTAGCAGCTAACAATGATCCTCAACCCTTCTCATCACTTTCTCTGGGAAGAAACTTTGAACTTTTGTTGTTGTGCAAGTATGTGACTGTTTCTACGTCATCAGCTTACTGTGGCAGGATGGGTGCAGTTGCCGGTAGTCAACTCTCTTTAGGCACAAAGGTAGTGGAAATGGTTGAAGTTGAGTGAGATATCTTTGGCTTATTCCAGAGGCTATGTATCAGGCTCTTGGGGCTGCATCTCCAGATAGACTGGGCTACATCATATTCTAAAGCTGCATCCACACTTGTTGCATTTCCACGTATCGTATCATCTTTGCGTACCACCTAGTGATACAATACGGTGCAACAGGGTATCGTACCCACTTGTTGCATATCTGCCTGCTGTAAATGGATATGCAACAAGTTGGTACAATACCCTGTTGCACCGTATCGTATCACTAGGTGGTACGAAAAGATGATACGATACGTGGAAATGCAACTAGTGTGGACGCGGCTTTAGACATCTCAACTACAAAGCTGGGTGCATTCCTCGGTGTTCAGACTATATGCGTGTCAGTCAGGACACCAAGGGATGCACCGAGGAATGTGCCCAGCTCTGCTAAGCTATCCCAGGAATTGATACAGCTATATGGAAAAAAATGATTTTTGACATTCTTCAGATTGGTCCTCAATTTGTTGCCATAACCTTGGGACACATTCCCGTTGATATCAGTGTCATTCTGTTCCTATGTCAAGAGCTCGTAGGAGGTTGGGGGCATTCAATGGTAGTCAGATCTCTAGATGAAGGTAAGGGTGTTGCTGGGTTCTGAAGGAAGGCACCTGGGAAACAGTTTCCCTTTTCCACTTCCACTCTACTCTTCACCTCCTCATTTCAAAGGCAGAGGCAGATTACAAAGGCAGAGCATGCATGCCGACAGGAGACCTTTTGGTCCATATCTAGGTCGGATGCCAAAAAAAAAATGATAAATTCATAAAATTTCTCACTCTATCCAACCTTGTAACCCCTACCATACTTCTCACATTTCATCTGAAACACATCTAAATACTTCCTCCTTGCTTCACTTAAATTTAAAATCTTTGCCCTACACAATGCCATTGGCACAATCACCCCTTCATACACTCTCCTCTTTGTATCCATTCCCAGATGCCTATTTCTCATGACTTTTTAATCCTCCAAGGCATTTACTTGGTTCTCTCAATCTACAATTTATTCCACCTCCACTCTTCCCTTTCCTACCATATGCAACCCCAAATACCTAAAGCTATCCACTTCCTCCAGCCTCTCTCCTTTTAGACTTCCAACTCACTCCTATCCTCTACTTTTGTATGTCTCATCACCTTACTTTTACCCACATTTACCTTCAAATTCTCCTATCGCATACCTTCCCAAAGTCCGTCACTAACTCCTTTGGTCTCTCCTATGACCCTGCCACACAATGTTGTCTGGCTCACTTCCCACTTTTCTCCATTTTCTTTAACCATCTCCAGTCCCTGTCCATTACTCTCATCTTTACCTCCCACACCATGTACACTCTGAACAGGCATAGCAACGTGACACAGCTCTGACGCAGTCCCATCTTTACCTCAAACCACTTACTCTCTCCTTTTCCCATTCTTACACAGGTTCTACTGTCACAGGAGGGAAAAAAAAAAAAAAAAAAAATCATTGACAATAAAATTTGTAATATACAATTTGCATGTCACAATTTATATTGCTGTTACAACACAGAGTGGACAGCCCCACCATGCATGATGGGGCCCGGGCACACAAATCAAAAGTGGTGAAAAAGTTCCTTGTTGATAACCCAACTGAAGTGTTAGACTGGCTGGGTAATTCACCAGATTTGAATCCCATTGAGAATGCCTATAATATTATGAAAAATGAGATAGAAGCATCCAAACCAACCAACATCAAAAACCTGCAGGAGGCACTGAAAGGGTTATGGGTCAATATGGATGTCTTCTACATTGCCATGCTGGCCAAATCAATGCCCAAGACCAAATAGTGATAATGAACAAAGACTATATGTCAAAGTATTATGTGTGGGGATATGATCAAAATAAAATAAATGTAAGTGAAATATATATATTTTTATTAACCACACCATGTTAATGTTCCGATTTTTCTTCCTGCGACTGTACTACTCTCATAAAAACTCTTGTTTGCCCTTAACATCTTTCCCCCAATCCCATATACCTGCAAAACATCCCACAATGCCTTTCTGTCTACCTTGTCATACGCCTTTTCCAGATCCTTAACCTCTTCGATATGATGATGCTTACCCATCAAACCCAGGTGCCTTACCTGTTTTAATAATTTTCAAAACTACTTGCACTTCATCTTTCTTATTTCTCCCTTTTCCTCTCCCATCAGTCATTTTCTTGGTGCCTCCCACAGCTACCCCTCCCTATCTTCCTCCACATTCAACAACTCTAAAATACTCCACCCATCTTCCCTTACTGCCTCCTCTTCCATTAAGATCTGCCCATCTGCACATTTTACATTTCTTCTTTACTTGACTCACCTCCCCTTCCTTTTGATTTCCTTCCAAAACCTTTTTTTATTGCTTTAAATTTTTTGTCATACTCCTCCCTAATTTTACATCTGTTTGCCTTTTTTCCTCATTTTTCGTTTTGCTTCTCTTTTTTCTTTAAACCTCTCATCCTACTTTGCAACCAGTCCCTGAATGCTTGTTTCTCCTCTTCTACTACCTTCTTCACTTCATCATCCCACCACTCACTACCCTTCCTTCTATTCCCTTACATCCTCCTTGTTTCATATACACACCTTGTCACTTCTTCCTTGGAACACCACCCCATTCCTTTTCCACATCACTTTTATTCTATAATTCAACGCCTCCTACACTTCTCTCAGGTTCTCCTTGTGCTCCTGTTCCTTTTCCTACTCATCTAAACAGTTTGCTTTAAGCACATCTCTACCTTCTGCCTTTTTCCTTTCTTCACTAATCCTCCATTCTCAACTTACCTTCCACCAAAAAATTATCTGACATCTCCCCACTCTCTCCCCTAAGAAAATGGACATCCAGAACTCTTCCTACTCTCTTCCTGGATATCACTACAGCCCATTAATGGTTTATCAACAAACTTTCCATCCACCACACTCTTCCATGTGTACTTATGCTTGACTTTCTTCCTAAATACTGTTAGCTATCATCATCTCTCTAAACACACCTCTAAAATTAGGTCTCCACTATGATTTTTACCTGGTACTCCACAGTTCCCACTCTATTGGTTCATCCCCTACTCTAGCACTGAGATCTCCCAATACCACTACAGTGACATTCCTCCCAAAACTCTCTATGCACTCATTTAAATCAGTTCAAAATGCCTACCTTTCCTATACACTCTTCTCACTACGAGGCCCATGAGCACTTACAAACTCACATCTCACTTCCCATTTTCACCTTCATTCACATTAACCTTGAAGAAATCTTTCACTACACCACTTGCTTACCTATTCCCTCACTTACTGATGGAGCCACCCCTTCCCTTCCTTGCCCTCTCCTCCCTTCTGTCACCTTCCCCACTACACTCTCAAACTCTCTCCCTTTCAGTTTAGTCTCACAAACATTCTGCCTATCTCTTCTGTTTTACTCTCATCTGTACCACATCCATGCACATTAAAAGACCCAAACCTTAGGGTTCTGGTTGGAAAACTTCTCCCAGACCCTCTTATGCCTTGACTTCTCACAGGAATACATCCATAGGACTACAAAGTGGGATGCCTAGTCCCACACTCCTGTTTTAGCTGCCTTTATGACCCAAGTGGGAAGACTCTGTGGCAGTATTCTTTCTTCCCCCTACCACAGGGGAAAGGCAAAAATAGAAATATATATACTCAGAGAAGTGGTACAAGGCAATATTAAGAGGGAGTGTGACAGCATAATGGAGGAACAGTCACAGTACAATAAAGTAGTATCATTTCTCTATGATTAGAGGTTTCCTCTTACATAGACAAAATGATATGAGGCTCTGGTCCATAGGGGCACCCTATATAGTCCCTAAAGTAATAATTGTATGCTACTGCACAGTTTATACCACACAATAACATGCAGCCAATACCACACATGGGGTATCACTAATTATGTCAAATTTGAACATGTTTGGTGGAAGCAGTAAAATCACAAATATAGGTAACAATTCATGTATTTAAATATCACATTTTTCACAGAACACTTGCACAAACATTATTGAATCAATAAATAACATTCTTACTTATTCTGACATTCTTTCATCAATTATTAATTCTTTTATCAAACCACATCAAGGATATCAAGAAGTATTTTCCATACAGTGTGTCAATTCATGGAATAGTATAAAGGAAGACAGTCCGATCTAAAACCATAAATGACACATCAGATCAGTGGAGAAAGAGACAGGACTCCACAGATATAGCTGCTTTCCTGTATGCTTAAATCAAATAAATAAAAATAACAATTACATAAATACTTAAACTACTTGGAATGAATTACACGAACAATAAAATTAAATCACATTTTTCATATATGCATCAGTACATATTGCTGGAATAGGTGGTGAAACAGCGATGGTGGACGGGACTGTCCTCAACTGAGCTTGGTTGAGACGGAAGCTCTCCCATTTCCATCTTATACAATATATCACTTATTTCATGCTGCGCAACAGTGCGTGCACGAGTATCCTCGCAAGCACGTATTCTTTCAGCTACATATTCGCCAAAAACTGAGAACACATCTCGATGCTTCATTTTGCTCTGAAACTCTTTCATAAACTTGTAAGCCTCTGCTAGTTTCTCCTCTGTATCCTTGGGTCTCCTTCTATGCCCCTTTTGTGGTGAGCCTTCACAGGATTTATCTAAGTTGCCACTAACATGACAATCACAATTACTCCAAATTGCAGACTGTAGTGTTTCACTGGATTCCTTATCAGACACCACTTCTGTATCCTGTAAATGCAACCCATGTAAATGCTCACTAACATTCAACTATAAGATGTGACATGCCTTGAAGCATGAGTTTCCTAACTGTGCTGGGATGCTTTGCACTGTTTCACTGATAAGAAATAAAACAAGGTTTGGGGACATTCTTCATGATTAGGTATTATGAAAATGCAACAAAACAAAAACAAAAAAATTCACTATGTAAATGTGGGTTCAGGTTTTTAAACCTATCACTTAAAACTGAAGTATGGGAAAAAGACTGTCTAATTCAGATATTTCATCCAATGTTAAAAAAATAAATATGGTAGATGAATAAATAAAAAAAATTCCTTAACACTGATAGGGACTTGGAGTACTAGGACCAGAAATATAATTTCTATATTCAGGTATCAAATAAGACTTAGATATTACTGTAAACACATGCAGTAAGAGGGGAAACAGAAAAAAAGCAAATCAAAATATTTATATGATACTTTAAAATCTTGTTAAAAAAATCTAAAAATACGTAGTATACTGAATGGAGTTTTGGGAGGATATGGGACAGGTGCAGGGTGGGTGTATACTTCAACTCCCTTACCATAAGGGACTATAGGGGTGATAAAGGCCTTTTGTTAGATGTAAATCAAAAATATATTGCAAGGGAAGCTATTGTTTTTGTATGGTATCACACTCAGGATGTTGTTGTCATCATCCTCTTACAGAAACCCTCAAATATTGCCACTGCACTGATCAGTCTGGCTTCATGCTCTAGAAGTTTATAACTGGCATCTTGCTAGCATAGAACAGTATCCCTATCATTTTCAAATTATATTGTATGGGGAGGATTTTTGACTGTGCACGTGTCCTATTTACCTAGTTGTATTATACAGGAAGGGAGCTATGCTCATAGTGACCCGCCTTTATATCTTTCAGCATCAAGTTTGTTCTTAAATTCTTGAATAGTATTTGCACACACTGTTGCCTTATCTAATTTATTCCAGATATCCACCACTCTGTGTGGGAAGCTATTCTTTTTCAGATCTCTTCTATAATTATCCTTTTTGAGTTTCTTTTCATGTCCTCTTATTTTTCTCTTGTTCCACTTTAATAAATCATCTTTATCTAGGACTTCCATTCCTTTCATGGTTTTGGTGTATCTTATCATTACTCTCAATGTTTTATTTTGTATAGTTTGTAAAGTGTCTATGCTTCTAATACTGATTTGTAATAACCATATTATGTATGTGTAGTTGAGGGTGGTTCTTATGAACTGTTAGAAGACAGTAACTGGAGTTTTCTTCTGTTGTCTAAGGCCCATGCTTACGATGAAATTTAGTAGGCTGAGTGGGTTAGGGTGTTGTTACTTGCAGCAAAGGTCAAGGGGATGGCAGTTCGAATCCTGCCACCAGCGAAATAGAACCTAGGGCATGGTTCATAATTCCATGCTATAAAGTCCTCTGTGAGGGGCACTGTCCTAGCCTTTAGATAAGGAGGAGTTTGTGATGTTAAACCATATCATCATCATTTTCTTGTTGGTTTTCATATAGATCTTTAATGTGTGGATTGAAGATCATACGAGTACCAAATGTAACGCCTAGAATTTTTAGGTCTTTTTCCAATGGAAGGGTTTGGCTATTGTATTTATTTTTTATTCATGGTTGTCTGGAATGAATAAAATTACTGATAATTTCTAGGGTGAGGTTTCTATTCCATTACTTCCGAGCCATTACTCTAGTTTGTTGGCTTAGGGGTTCCTAGTAGTTCTTTTATAGTTTCTATTCTGCATTACCATTATCAGGTCATCTGTTTGAGTACAATGGTGTTATGTTCTGGACCAGGGTTTTGGAGATTGGTCCTTGACAGTTTCCATAATTTTTTTTAACAATTTTTATTTTATTACGGAACTAAGAGTGGTTGAAGATATCAGTTAAGGTTTGTATAGCTAGTGGGCCAAGGTGTTTTACGCATTTTTGGCAGATGTTCAAGATCTTGTCCGAGCCTTCAGGATGGAACCTTTTCAATTTCTTTATTGTCCTTTCTACATCTTTGTTGGTGAAAGGAGAGGTAGCATCTGTGTCTGGTTTGGTCTTTAATACTTCTTTTGTCATTTACCTATTTGTTGGAGTTGTGGGTTTGAAATTTGTTTAGGAGAAGTGTTTGATGATGATTCACTACTTTTTTCATGATGGCATTTTTCTACGAGTTGCTCCCACTGTTTCATGAGTAAGGAGAGATTCACTTCTGAATTTTTTATGGTTTCTACTGCTGTCCACAACATATATATATATATATATATATATATATATATATATATATATATGTATATATATATATATATATATATATATATAAATATACACACAAAATTGTGACAAGCAAAATGTAAGGTTGGTATGCTATAATAATTTATAATCCTAATTGGAATATACAGGAAAGGAGCTATGCTTGTCGAGTCCCTTCTCTGTCTCCACTGATCAAATTTAGCCTCAAATTCATCAACGGTTCATGACTGGATCACTTCCTTGTTCTGACTCTTCCAAGCTGACACACCTGCATGCATAGCTGAGGTAAATAATGTAATTATATGCATGGACAGCATTTTTTCACTTGTATTCATCCAGCATTTGTATTCATGCAAACGAATGACATATCTCTGGGTATTTACATTTTTTCCTAAGAAAAGTACTCTAAAGTAGTGACTCCTGACCTATTCTGTGGCTTGCAACTAATATTTGAGTGTATTTCTTACTAAAATACATGGAACATAAGAGTGGAAGAGAGGAAGAGTTTAAATATGTTTGAGATGAAATGCCTGAGAAGTATGGTAGGGGTTACTAGGCTGGATAGAGTGAGAAATGAGGAAGTGAGGAGGAGAACAGGGATGGAGAGGGAGTTGGGAGATAGGGTTGATGAAAGAGTATTGGGATGGTTTGGACACATCGAAAGAATGAGTGATGACAGATTAGTAAACGAGGTGTGTAAGGAAGAGGTGGAGGTAGTGAACATGAGGGAGTGACCAAGGATGAGATGGATGGATGGGGTAAAAGGGACATTGGGAAAGAGGGGAATGTCTGTTGAGGAAGGAAGGGAGAAGACAGAAGATAGACATGAGTGGAGAATGAGTGTGTATGGATGATGCTGTGATGCATGGAAAGGAGTGGGTGGGAGATGGGGGTGGGTGGGTGAGAGGGTACGTGTCATTGATATGACACATCCCAAAGGGATTTTTCCCTGCGTTTTCTTTTTCTGCATGAGGGGACGGGGAGGGATGGGGGGCAATTAAATGAAGCAGCCTTGCTGTGGATGTGCTGTGTCTTGCTGCATTGCTTCTGACCCAGGACAGTGGTTGAGAGGCAAGGATGACCAGCCATCCAGAAGGAGGGAAGAAAAGATGGAGAGAGGGGTGGTGAATGGAAGTGGCGTATGTGGGGATGAAATGGGTGGGAGTGGATTTATGCCTTTGACTTTGGCTACCTCCCTTGTATGGGGGAAAAAGCCCTTGGTATATGTATGTATTCATTCAACAAGAACCCACTGTGTTGGATAAGAAATGAAATAAATGATAT